>NC_057921.1:40102864-40403546 GCF_018873765.1 Telopea speciosissima
TTTTATTTTTCATCAATCAAAGTTTTCCAGTCACAACTAAGAGTTCATACTATAACTCAAAAAAAAAAAAAAAAAAAAATTAAAATATACAAAAATAATTTACACATCTGATGACAAAAATACCCTCTTCAAATAAACACACCCCTTCTTCTTACATCCTCTCCTATTTTCTCTCAAGTCTCTCTCCTATTTTCGAATTTTTTTCCTCTCTTGTCCGCTGCCCGGACATGACCGTTCTGTCCCCTCACATAGGGGCGTGAAATGACAAGTTAACCTCGCCTAGGCAGTGTGTTCGGGCAGGGGGTTAGGTCATCATTTCGGATCCCCATGTGAGGGAACAACACGGTCTTGTCCGTGCAGCGGGCAGGAGAGGATAACGATTAACTATTTTCCCTCAAGTCAGTCTCTCCAAAATAATTACCATTCTTCACCATCTCTCTCTCTGTCTCCTTAATTGTTAATTACCATTCTTCACCGTCTCTTTCTCTCCCTCTCTCTTTAATTTTTTTATAGTAATTTATATTTGTTAGACATAACAAACTGAAAATTAAATAAATTAAAATGACTCTTATAGTAGATATATGACAATAAAACTAAATTAATTTTTTTAATGTTTTTTAGGCTATGAAATAAAATATATAGTTTAATAATGAATTCAAGAAAGTGCATGAGAAGAGAAGAAAAGGAAGATATGAGACATACAAACGCATGAAAGATTCATTGTATGAATGAAAATAGGGCAGTCTTAGACTACAGGGGATGGGGTTATAAATAGAAATAAGTATGCAATCAAAAACAAGAAGTGTGTGTGATCACCATCTAGATAGATGGGATCACACGCTACTAGGAGATGCAAAACAAATAAGAGAATAAACGGCAAATCCAACAAAAACAAGCAAAGAAATAGAGATTTACCTAGTTGGTAGTAGTTCAAACTAGAAGAAGTGGAGGCTTCCCCTCGTGACTCAAGAGATTGGTACGTAGAGATAAAATCACCGATAGTGATGGCTTTTCTTGTCTCTCTTCGAACAACACTTCGTTGTCAAGCACCGAAATCACCAAGTATGATGACGTCAAGCTATGAACTTGAAACTTGAAGTCTAAAGACCAAGTAGTGAACTCAAGAGGCAAAAATTATTGAGAAATGGACTAATTAAGGACCAAGCAAGGACCAAAGACCAATTGAGTTGAGAACCTCTTCAACGTGAAAGAGGATGTATTTATAGTTGTAGAAGGGTGTGTGCACTCCCAAATTCGTGTTAAGAAGTTACGTTTGATCCAGATCTTTGGTAAGGCATCAAAATAGGTGTCTTTGTATCAATGGTAGGTGTTTGTAAAAGTAATGGGCAATGAGGTGTGGACAGGTGGTTTGTTGCCAAAAGCAGAGTTACTTGGGGCCTAAAGAAGCCAAAATATGCATCCAAATTGCCAAAATCGAGCTTGAACGCGAAAGAAAGTGAAATTGGAGCTAAACATGGCAAGTTTGGACTTCTCAGATTTGTACAGGGTTAACATTGAACTGGGGTCGATTCGACATCGAAGAGGGGGTAGGTCGACATCGAACTGCTGCCGATGAACAACTATCGACATTTGTGGAAGAGCTTCAGGTGCTGGCATGAATATTCTAAGTGTCAATGGAGGATTAACAATAGAAAGGCTTTGTTTGACAGTCAACAGGGATGGGTCGATGTTGATGAAAGGTATGGTCGATGTCAACTCGGGGCCTTACAGTGTCGGCCCTAGTTTTGGTGTCAACAGGAAGGATTTGGGCTATTTGGCCTGGGTTTTGTGTTGGGCCAGGCTGGTTACAAGGAGTCTGGGTTAGGGCTAGCCTTTCCAGGGGATCTTGGAGGGCTCTGAGGCTCTGGTTTTGACTCCGGTAAGGGTTTAAACGATCAATGGACGGATTCAGGCAGTGCACACTTGCGCTACATCAACAGATATATCGAATCTATGTCTTGGATGATGTTCATCGTCGTCACGGGAAGCCTCCGGGGGGAAGGACAAAATGAGGTGTCTACCGACCTTTAAAACCTTTCTAAAAATATTTGTGAAAAAAAATATTAATAAATAATATTAATTTTTTAAACTTCTAAACCATTTTACCAAAATTTCATCATATCCGAATTTGTGTCCAATCAATTACAATCATTCTCTTTCTTCAATATTCTCCTAATTAGGGTACTGGATTCTATGTTGGACATCTCTTTTGAATACATCCAAACAATATGAATCCAGTACACTGATGTATAATTAAGGAGACATCAACCACTTGTGCACCAAAATTTACAATGCGTAACCGCATTGATAAGGACCCCATAGGTCAAGGGATCAATAGTACACTATAGACGAGAATTTCATTCCAAATTAATAAATCGATAGTAATGCTAATGTGGAATTCTCGTATGATCTAATTCAATGTACACACAATATGTACATTTGCACTTGTGCCCTAGAATCTCATTTTTAGGTACATATATACAATACGAGAGCCATAAGAATAGGGTGTTCAGTCTCATCCCTAATCCAACAAATTAAAACTTAAAGACTACCAAAACCCATAATTAAATCATAATTTAATTTAAATAATTAGCTTTAATGGACACACTTTCAACAAGAAGTAGACCCCAAGTCCCTCCTTGTGCATTTCTTTTCTATTATTTTAGTATTAGTTAGTGATCCGGCTCAGTGAGTGCTTTCTTCTGTAATGAACTGTTGGCACCAGTCCTAAATTTTGTATCTGTGGACCAAGGAAAAAGGAGGGGGCTCAACAGGAAGAGGATTGTACCATAAGAGAAGCAAGGAGGACAATCTGTTTTAAATATACAACATGAATTCTGGCAATGCACTGTAATTGGACCCTAATATCGATCGGAATGAATCAACCTTTCCATGAAGGTAAAGCTTTGCCTGCTAGCCCACTACTCCTTCCCTCTCTTGTCACCTACTTGTGTGCCAGCCTAAATGCCAAAAAAGGAAGAAAAAAAAATGAAGAGGGACGTCTACAGTTTCGTGGTTAAATGATACAATTACATTAAATTACCATGTGATTTACATAGCCCATGTCCATTTATATTTCATTGTGAAATGCTGCCACCATGCTTTGATAGAAATATAAAATAGAAGATTGAGAAGAGATACCAAATATAGCTTGCCAAGAATAGAGGCTTTTATCGTCTCAAGTGCACATCAAGTGCATAGCTTGATGGACGATAGGTAGCAAAAGTGAATCGGACGGTTGAAATTAAAAAGTCAAATTCACATTCCTAACCCGATCCAACCCGTATCGTCTCTCATGCCCATAGTTAGTAAAAATGGGAACGACAAATCAACGAAATATTACGGTATAGGTCTTAAACGGTAAAAACTTACAAATGGACAGTCAAATAAAATGGTAAAACAAAAAAACGATAAAAAATGAAAAATGGACGGTACTGATTTTAAACGTATATATTTAAAAAAAAAAAAAATTTGGAACTAGGACACTATCCTCATATAATTTGAGGAATTTTTATTTGAAATACATGCTTCGGTATCTATCCATTGACCTTGGGTTGCAAGTGACATCATGAAAAATGTAGTCTTTCAAGTCATCTTTACGTAAACGAAAAAGTATTTTAAATACGTTAGAAACAAGAATGCTTGCCGTTTGCCCCTTTTTTCATATGTTTGGAAAACTTACAACAAAATGTGTTTAAAACGATAAAAAAAAGAAAATGCATTTTTGCTAACAGTACTCATGCCCATCCCTCTCTCAACAGCGGTGCACCGTGCACGCTCTCCTCTCTCTCCCTCGCTGCTGGAGTGCTCCAGCGGCAATGGCGACGGCGATGGCGATGACAAGAGCCTCTTTCAGAGATTCTTTAAGCGAGCTGCGAAGAGCTACAGAGAGAGGAGACTCGGCGATTTTTAAAGCCATTTCTCAAGTATAGCTTCAAAGGGCTCCTTCACTGAGGAACGATGACGGTCGAACCCTTCTTCACGTCGTTGCGGCGTCTGGTCATTCCCTGAAGTCTCTTTTTGGTGTTCTTTCTTTCAGGTTCTCATTAGCCCATATAAGAATTGAACGGGACATTGATACATCCGCAGCAGACAATATCTTCACAACCTGTTTCCATGAATGTAATCGATTTTTAATTTGTCAATTGTAGACCCAAAACCCTCTCATCAGGAAGCAAACCATAAATATTAGATTTAAAATAAAATAAAAAAACCCTTTCCTTTTCCCTATATCTGTTATTTTAAAACAAAAAAGGGGAAACGACATGGACGGAACTTTTACATGTAGTGGGCATACCAATCTTCACTCTTCTGAAGTATTTTTCTATAAGGAAAATTTAGCAAATACTAATTTTTTTTACAGAGATAAACTAGGCAAAAAAAGGGAGAGGAGGGGGAAGGAAGTTGACATTAAACATTAAAAAGAGATTATAGAAACCTAATCTAACTAAGAGAAGCTCTTCGCAGCTCGCTTGAAGAATCTTCGGGAGAGGCACTTTTGCCGTCATTGTCGCCATCCTGGTTGGAAAACTCCGGCAGAGAGAGAAGAGATGGGCATGGGGTTCCTCTGTGGCGCAACACAGCATGTAGCGTACATCCGATGGTCTGCAGCGCATGAGCACAGAACCTAACAATCTACCTATGTGTTGGGTTGCGTGCCTATGCACTGCAGACCATCAAATGGTACACTACACGCTGTGTTGCTGCGCTGCAGAGGATCCAAATCTGAGGAAGATGCTGTGTTGCGCTGCAGAGGATCCAAATTTGAGGAAGGTGTCGCTGTTGAGAGAGGGAGGCATGAGAGAGGTGTGAGAAGCGATATCCGATTGGGTTAGGGAAGTGGATTTGGATTTTCAATTTCAACCGTTCGATTCACTTTTACCACGTGTTGTACATCAGATGGTAAACTTGACGTAAGTGCACTTGTGGACCGTCCACTTGAGATGATAAAAAATCCCTAAATTTTCTACAAAAAACGAATAGAGGCTATAGCTATATATTCGGCTGCTATTCCTTCCGTATTTGGCTGCTATTCCTTCCGTACTTGTAACGGAAACACTTTTCAGGAGGGTGAGACAAAACCACGGCGTTGCATGCACTGATGCACATGTTGGGAACCTAAAGTGCCCGCACTCATTAATAAGTTAATCAGCATTAGCCTATCATTAACATTAATCATACTTCACCAAAAAAAACATTAATCATGACATTCTTCTCGAGGGTCCAGTTACAAATCCAAATTATAATACATCTCCTCATAATTCACCTTAGCGACATCCACATCTATATATTTGGTCAATACTTTACTATTACTTCCAAAGAAGAGAAGTTTTATCAAAAAAAAAAAAAAAAACAAAGAAGAGAATCTAATTTATGTCCAACAATAATCGGTGCGCAGTATCCTTCACATCCTGATCTCCTAATGTCTTCTTGGACCACTGCAGTTCTCATAGCAGTACTACTTGTAGGGCTCCGGTATTTATCGATCCATCTCCGGCATGCATCAAGAAAGGCCAAGCAACGAAGTAATGAACGTGGACTACCGCCAGGCCCTCGGGGGATTCCGATTCTTGGCAATCTTCTCATGTTGGGTGATCTCCCTCACCATACCCTATATCAAATGGCCCAGAAATATGGACCCATCATGTACATCAGGCTCGGCCTCGTGCCAACTGTGGTGGTATCATCCGCTCAGGTTGCGGAGTTGTTCCTCAAGACCCATGACACAGTCTTTGCTGGAAGACCTTACACTATGGCTACCCATTATGTGCATCAACCCAAGACTGATGTAAGGTATCGGAATGCATATGATAAAGCTATTGAGCTGCAGGGGAAATTATGGAGCGAAAAATCAAGAGAAAAATGGTTGAAGGACGGGGATCGTTGCTCGAAGTATTTCCACCTCACAGCGAGAATGAAGCTGGCTAAGTCCTCCATTAGAGAGATAACCAAGGATGATGGATCAGTTATAACTGATCAAAAGGAGATTGGCGACCACCTAGTGACCCACTTTGAAAAAATTTTCGAGAGTGAGAGGACATCCATGGATACATCTCTTATTTCAGCGATTCCAGCCCTGATCACATGCCAAGATAATGCGATGCTAACTAAGATCCCTGAGTAGGACGAAATCAGATCTGCTATTTTCGATTTAGACCCCTCGAGCGCACCTGGCCCAGATGGATACCCTGGTACTTTCTTCAGGGTGTGTTGGGACATAATAGGCAAGGATGTCTGCCGTGGCATTCAGAGTTTTTTTAGGGAAGGCACTGCCACTAAAGGGGTGAACTGTAATTTTCTTTGTCTGATTCCAAAGGTGGAGAATGCCAAAAAAGTGGGACAATTCCGCCCCCTTTGCCTGGGTAATTTTTTCTTCAAAATCATCCCTAAAATTATGGCAACCAGATTGTCATCCATCCTTCACAAATTGATTTCGCCTAAGCAAGGAGCTTTTCAGAAAGGAAGGGTAATTTTTTAAAATATTGGAGTTGCATTGAAGCTTACAAATATGATGGAGGTAAAATGCAGGGGAGGTGGATTAGGGATGAAGCTTGACATTCAAAAGGCTTTTGATACGCTTGAGTGGAATTTCCTGGTGGATGTACTCAAAGCCTTCGGATTTTCCCAGTCTTGGATTCATTGGGTGCTACAGATATTGCAATCGACCCGGATTTCAGTGTTAATTAATGGAGGTCCAGTAGGTTTTTTTGGCATGGAAAGAGGGTTGAGACAGGGCGACCCACTGTCTCCTCTTTTATTTATTTTATCTGAAGAAGTGCTTTGCAGAGGTTTGAAAGAGCTGCGAAATAGAGGATGTATTAATCCTCTTGCGGGGTCAAGACAGGTGCACATCCCCACTCATTTACTATACGTTGACGACCTTTTCATTTTTATGAAGGCAGAATTAGCTAATGTAAGGCATGTCAAGCACTTTCTGGAAGCCTATGGAGAGTACTCTGGCCAGGTGATCAACCTCGCAAAAAGCAAGGTTTTTTTTGGAAGAATTACTGCTGCAAGAAGGCAGAGAATAATTTTGGTGCTGCAAATTTCTTCGTGTTCTTTCCCAACAAGGTACCTAGGCGTGCTACTCAAGAAAGGTAGGGTGAAATGAGCCATGATTCAGCCACTGGTAGACAAATTCAAGCAAAGGCTTGCATCTTGGAAGGGAAGACTTCTCTCGATGGCTGGCCGAATTGAGCTGCTGCACACGGTCATGGGGAGCATCCTTGTACACAACTTCTCAGTTATTTATGGCCGATGAGCTCCATAGCGTTAATGGAGAGATGGATTCGGAACTTCATCTAGACAGGGGATGCAGATTGCAATAGGGCTATAACAGTCCGATGGGATACACTGTGCAAGCCAAAGGAAGAAGGTGGGCTGGGAGTTCGAAGGTTAAGGGACTTAAATTTGGCACTAATTGCTAAATTTGCTTGGACCACTGACACGGATAAGTCTGACCTTGCAGCTTTTCTGCAAGGGAGGTTAGTAAGAGCAAATGGGTCGTTAAAAAAGGTTGTGGGCACCTCGACGCTACTCCCTGGACTTAGACGGGTCTGGGACTTTGTTCGATCAGCTGAAAGATGGGTTGTTGGAAGCGGGAACACACTTAAATTCTAGTATGATAGGTGGCTTTACAATCACAGTATTGAGGATCTTCTTCATCCCCTACATATTCCTCGAAACCTTTCTGCTACAGTGGCTGATTTCTGGGATCAAGGAAACTGGGAGCTGCCGGCGGTCCAAGACCCTCAAGTCCAAAGCATCTTCAATGCCATTCTTGGAAGTGGAATCACCTGTCACAACGGGCCTGATCTGAGATTTTGGGCGCATTCTACTACAGGAACATTCTCAGTCAAGTCAGCTTGGAATACTCTGCGCATCAAGGTGGCTGCTCCTACATGGGCATCGAGTGTATGGAACCAAGGACTACATCCACGCTCTGCGGTGTTTGGTTGGAGACTCGCACATGGAGCGCTACCTACAGACCACATGGTGTGCCGCAAATTAGTCCCGTTCGTTTCCAAATGTGAACTCTGCCATTCGAACTGCAAATCAATAAATCATTTATTCCTAGACTGTGCCTTCTCAAAGCAAGTTTGGGTTGAGGTACTATATGCTTTTAATCAGAACTGGAGGGGGTTCCCTTCTATTGAATTATTTTTTTCTTGGTGGCGTAGAAAGGCTAAAGTTGTACCTCTCTCGAAGGTATGGGGTCCCCTTCTGATTATCTGTTGCCAAAATATTTGGGGGGAGTGCAATAGTCGTAGATATGACAATCGAAGCAGAACCCCTACCGAAGTGGTTAAATTATGTTTTAAGGATGCTGGGGATTGCACAAGGGTGAAAGGGGTTCAGGTGAAATCTGTCCAGGATTTAACTCTTGCTCGATTGATGAAGGTTAGAATAGCAATACCACCGCCTAAAAGAATAATAGAAGTTAAGTGGAAACAACCACAGCAGGGCTGGCTGAAATTGAATATTGATGGCTCTTCTTTGGGTAATCCAGGAGCAACAGGTGTTGGAGGGATTTTTCGAGATCATTTGGGAGCAGTAATAAGATGCTTTTCAGAATACCAGGGAGTGGGTTCAAACTATATGGCTGAGTTGGAGGCGTTCTTTGCTGGAATAAGGCATGCTAGCGAGATTAGAGTAGGAAAACTATGGATTGAGTGCGACTCAGAGGCGGTGGTCACAGTCATACTCACTTGCAAGATTCCATGGAATCTCATGCACAAGTGGAGGAACACCTCCAATTTTCTAAGATCTATTCAGTGGCATATCACACATTGCTTTAGAGAAGCAAATTCGGTTGCAGATGCCCTAGCTAATCATGCAGCAAAAAGGAAGATTAATTCATGTTGGTCTGTCCCTCCTAACTTCTTAAAGAAGACGATCTACTAGGAAGCGCTAGATCGGCCTTTCTATAGATTTACATAATTTGTTGCTATGGTCTAACATTTTCTAAGGTCTGGGCAGAAGGAAACAAGTTAGAATTGTTTGCTATTTTTAAGGTTGTAATCATTTGACCATTGTAACTTTATTTTCCTTTAATTCTATCAATACAAATTGCTGATCTTTAGCCAAAAAAACCATTATGTGTTTTATGGGCAACATGTGGATGTTGTGCACCATACGCACAACAAGGAGGCCTGCGTTTCGCACAATACGGTACATATTGGGGCAACATGCGGATGTTGTGCACCATAGAGCTGCTAAGTGCAACAAAGGTTGATTCATTCAAGTAGATGAGAAGGGAGGAGGTAGGCCTCCTTGTTGGATCTTGATGAGCACATTTATGTGTGAAATCTTAGGGCATAAAGCATACATTTTACCACATTAGATAGAGGTACTCGGTGCTTTCTTGTGTTTTTCAGGTTTTAGGTGAATTCTTGTGAAAATGGAGGAGATGATGATAAGGAAATATTTTTAAGCTGTTTAACGGTGTTAATGGCTTGGATGCGTAGCCCATCGAGTCAGCTTCGCAACGGTTTAAACGGCACATGATTCCAAGTTGAAACGAAGAAGTTACGGCCGTTTCCGTAACGAAGCGCGAAAATGGTCTGTAGGGGTTTATTTGCAATTATTGATAGTCGGCCGGAGACAAATTGAAGCGAAAGTTCGGATTCTAGGGGCCTTAATGAATTATTAGAAGTTATATTTCTTGTACCCGAAAGATTCCATTTGGAGGGCTCTGGACAGTCCAACTTCAACTTGAGATATCTTGGGCTCCCGAACTCCAAATTGGACGAAATTTGGGTCTATTTTGGATGATTTTTTGCAAGGAACACAATGGTGAGGCCTATATAAGCACACCATGCTCTACGTTTTCTGAAGGACAGAATGGGTATTTTATTTATTCTTGAAGGAATCCTAGTCATCACCCTTACTCTCTCTCTCCTCCAACTTCTCAAGGGCACTTCTGAAATTCTACTTGGGATAGATTTATTTTGAAAGATATTCTCTCACCTATGGAAAGTTGAAAAGTCAAAGCATCTTTGATTTTATTGCTTGGAGAAGATATCTATAAAGAAAAGGAAGCACTTGTTAGAATTGGAAGTTTACTTTTCTCGAAATAGAAGTTCTATGTAAACAATTTTCTCTTCTTCTTCTTTCTATTTTTTTCCTTTTTTCTTAGGATTCAAGGCATTGTAAAAGAGGAAGGAGAAGAGAATATTCTCTTTTCTTAGGGAATATTTCTCCTACGCTTCCCTCTTCTCTCTTCTCTTCTCTTCCCCCTATAAATACCCCTTGCCCTTTGGGTTGTAAGTAGTTAGTTTTTTAGTTCAGTTTTTTGTTAATTCTAGTTCAATTTTAATTCAGTTTTTAGTGTAATTTTTAGTTCATTCACTTAGTGAAATTTCTTCTCTTCTTCTCCTTCTAATTTGTGATTTTTGGCTTTTCTAAGTTCTAGTTTGCTTTTATGATTTTTAGTTAATGGTTATAATAGGTTTAGTTTATGTTTTAATTTCAATTTAAGTCTTCAATTGGGTTGTAATTTCTTAATTCTAGTTTAGGTTTTAAGCCTTCTAGTCTAAGTTCTTAAGTTGATGACAAGACTTGAAGATTTAGAAGAAGAGGCCAAGGTAAGTTTATGAAGTATTCAAGCTTTTCAGTTACATTCATGCAAGCACATCCAGGTTTTACTATCTAAACTCTCAATCTCATTCTCCCTCTCCTCTATCTCTCTCTATCTTCTTCTTCTTCTCCCTCTATTTCTTTTATTTTTTTTTTTATATGGTTGTGGTTTGTGGATGCACTTTTATTCCCTTATTCCTTTTTATGTGGTTATTATGTGTGGCTGCATTTTTATTCCTTTCAATTTGCGTTAGTCTGATAGGTTAGATGCTCATGTGTTAGGACGTCAATTTAATCCCTTAATTTTGTTAGATGCTTATGAGTTAGGATGCATTAATTTTCATTAGTTTCATTAGTTTAATTTAACACTTTAATTTGGTTCACTTTGCATTACTTTTAAGTTAGTTAAATAGAGTGGCGTATATCTCCTCGTGTTCGACCCGTAGTTACGATTGACCCGTACGCTTGCGGTATAATTATTTTAACTCAAACAAGTTTTTGGCGCCGTTGCCGGGGAGATTATTGACCACTTTATTTTTTTGATTTTTAAGTAATTCGAAGTGCTTTAGTTTCTTCTCTTTCTCCTCTTTCTTTTAAAAAAAAAAAAAGTTTTTGAAAACCTCTTCTTGTTTCTCTTCTGTTTCAAATAGTGTACGCCCAATCTAAAGTCCTTCATATGCCCAAACCCAGTCAATCTTGGTGCCCCTTGATTCGTTGGGTGGTTTGGATTGGCATGTGACTTATCTTTGGAGGTGACCACTCTTGATAACAGGAAAGCGACATAGTGAGAGCGTTGGAAACATAAACGTATAGTAGTCCTCCACCCTACATCAGAATCCATTTGGAGTCGCCCGTAGGTGGCTCGTAAAGACTATACGGGTTCCCTTGCTGTCAACCTATATGGCAACCTTACAGCTTTGGAACCATTGCTTCGATCTATCTACCTTGGGCTCCCTCTTGTTTTTAGGATTTTTTTTTCTAGTCTTTTATTTTTCTTTAAACTTTTTTTTTATGGGAGACCTCAATTTGGGATAGGTGGTTAATTTAGAATAATGGGAGATACACTTCCTTATAAGACTTTGGGAGAAAAATGGATCTATGCTAAGGCAACCATGATTTTGGAGGAAATGTTTAAACAGGTTAGGGAAGCCAAAAGTAGTGAGATAGAGAACAATTTTGCACCACCCCAGTACAATTTTGCTCCCCAACCCAACTATGGGCTTTCGGAAAATTTTGATTGGTTACATCCCCAGACTATCCATGTTATGAAAGGATGCCCTAATCTTTATGGGCATAGCAATGGTGATGAGAATGTAAGTCCTCAATTTCAATATAATTCTTTTGGCACTTACAATCACGGGTGGAGTGATCATCCCTATTTCTTGTGGGATCAATGGAATAACCAAGCTGGACCACCCAATTTCCAATATCATGGTCAGTATGGTCCTCCAATGCCCAACCCTCCATTGAATCTCAATGGGCCACCTCTCCTTGAACCATACCACCAACCCCCTGAATTTCAGAACATGGGTGAGGAGGCCAGACTGAATGAACTTGAGAAATACATAGATCTTCTCACAATAAGCCAAAATACCGTGGAGAAGCAACTCTCTCAACTGATCACCATGGTGCAGGAGGAGGAAATGGGTACATTACCTAGTCAGCCTAAACGTAGTCTATGTTACCAGATTCCTATTCAGAATGAACCACTCCATCCCCAATTTAATGATATTGAAAGCCCACCACCCCAATTTGAGGTTAATGAGAGTCACACCCAACAAGATGCTTTTCATGACAATTTATTTGTTGAGATTGAGTCTCCTAAAGATATTAGTGAAGCGAGGTTTGATGAGCTACCTGGGGAAGTCCACCTTTTGCCTAAAATTTCTGATTTTAGTGAGCCTAGTGAATTTATTGATTTAGAATCAGATTTTCATGATAACATAGAAAGCCAGGAAATTCGATCTCCCCCTCTTTCTTTGGAAAACTTAGATAATTGTCATTTTGAGGATTTCATTGTCTCACATGTTGATTTGTCCAAACCTCCTAGGTTTGATGATTTTATTGAGGATGACAATGTAAGTCATAATGCCTTTCAAGCATATTTTCATGATCCTTATTTGGCAAACCAAGTTATGCAAAGAGCGGATAGTTGTATTGCTAGGATTGATTTGAGTAAACCTCCAATTTTTGATGATTATTTAGATGAGGTTATTCATAATCCTTTTTATGCTTATTGTGATCCATTTTTGATTGGTTTTTCAAATAATGATAGGTGTTCTATATTGCAAACGGGAGAGGAGGGATGGATTTATGGCCTGAGTTTTAATGCCTTCATTTTCCACTGTCCCATGAGGATAGATTTTTCTATTGGATATTTCTCAGTTGTGCTTAACTTTCATATTATTTCTCGCTTTACTAAAATTCATGGTCGAGTGTTTTCTGGGTCTGAAGCTATTTCTCCATTTACTGGCCATGGATTGAGATTTCTGTTGCTGCTCCTAGCACTTTTTGTAGAGCTCATGACTCTTCATGATCCTCTTTGTTGATTATATCCGGTAAGCCCCTTCATCTCCTCCCTTGTCCTTCTTCTTTCTTTTATGCATGCATTGAGGACACTGCATGAATTAAGTATGGGGGAGATGTTGGGCTTAATTGGTGAATTTTGATTGTGACAATAGTTTGATTTTGTGCATATGTCTCTTTGATTGCAAAGCGAGAGAAAGAGGGAATTAGGTGTCCTAGCATGCGAAATAATAAAAAATCCCTTTTCAAGGACGGTAATTGGTTTGTATCTGGTGAGAGGGATTGAATTGGAAAATATGAGCGTTATTTCATTTGATGGCTAGATTCCTCTATGTGTTTTATGGACCCTTTAATCTTTTGGCTAGTAGTTGAGACCAATTTGTTTGTGGCAAGGCAAGGCATGAAAGTGGAAGTGAATGAAAAAAAGAAAAAGAAAAAAAACAAAGAATAGAAAGAAAGTGGAATTCCTTGGGACTAGACAGGGCATTGTGCCTCATGAAGCAGGGTGACTTGATCGAAATTCCTTGGAAGGAAACTCAAAAAAAAAAAAAAAACTCTTGCATCAATGTCTCAATATCTTATGGATATATGCAAAAATCGAAGCTACCAAGTATTTGGGTGTCTGGTGTATGCTCCACCATGTCATTCAGAGAACAGTAGTGGAGTAGAAATAGAGTTTGTGGTTGAGAAAGAAAAAAACTTTTGCCTTAATGCCTGAAAAAAAAAAAAGAAGTATGATCAACAATACTCAATGCCTAAGTCTTTGGTTCCATCGATGCTATGGGGGGTTTACTTGAAGGTGAGTAGTGTTCAGAAAATATGAGGAGATCCCTTGAACTGGATGCATGCTTGTTACTTGAATTGATGTGGGGTGATAAAATTCAAGTGTGGGGGAACCTTTGGCTCCTTGATCTTTAGTTGAACACTTTTTGGGATTATGTGCACTGTCCTACTTATGCTATGATTAAAATTTGCAGCATTCATTTACAATTGAATTTTGGGTGTATATTCACTGCAAATACCCACGAGATACAACTCGTCCACTAGGGGTAACCTAGGGGTTCAAAGGCTTGTTGCACATGCTAAGTGCAACCATGATTCCTACGAAAGTGAGTTAGGATTTTCTGCATTCTAGGTTAGTTTTTCTTTTGCTTTACTTGAGGACAAGTAACGTTCAAGTGTGGGGGAATCTGATGAGCACATTTATGTGTGAAATCTTAGGGCATAAAGCATACATTTTACCACATTAGATAGAGTTACTCGGTGCTTTCTTGTGTTTTTCAGGTTTTAGGTGAATTCTTGTGAAAATGGAGGAGATGATGATAAGGAAATATTTTTGAGCTGTTTAACGGTGTTAATGGCTTGGATACGTAGCCCATCGAGTCAGCTTCACAACGGTTTAAACAGCACATGATTCCAAGTTGAAACGAAGAAGTTACGGCCGTTTCCGTAACGAAGCGCGAAAATGGTCTGTAGGAGTTTATTTGTAATTATTGACAGTCGGCCGGAGATAAATTGAAGCGAAAGTTCGGATTCTAGGGGCCTTAACGCAATTATTAGAAGTTATATTTCTTGTACCCGAAAGATTCCATTTGGAGGGCTCTGGACAGTCCAACTTCAACTTGAGATATCTTGGGCTCCCGAACTCCAAATTGGACGAAATTTGGGTCTATTTTGGATGATTTTTCGCAAGGAACACAATGGTGAGGCCTATATAAGCACCCCATGCTCTACGTTTTCTGAAGGACAGAATGGGTATTTTATTTATTCTTGAAGGAATCCTAGTCATCACCCTTACTCTCTCTCTCCTCCAACTTCTCAAGGGCACTTCTAAAATTCTACTTGTGATAGATTTATTTTGAAAGATATTCTCTCACCTATGGAAAGTTGAAAAGTCAAAGCATCTTTGATTTTATTGCTTGGAGAAGATATCTACAAAGAAAAGGAAGCACTTGTTAGAATTGGAAGTTTACTTTTCTCGAAATAGAAGTTCTATGTAAACAATTTTCTCTTCTTCTTCTTTCTATTTTTTTCCTTTTTTCTTAGGATTCAAGGCATTGTAAAGAGGAAGGAGAAGAGAATATTCTCTTTTCTTAGGGAATATTTCTCCTACACTTCCCTCTTCTCTCTTCTCTTCTCTTCCCCCTATAAATACCCCTTACCCTTTGGGTTGTAAGTAGTTAGTTTTTTAATTCAGTTTTTAGTGTAATTTTTAGTTCATTCACTTAGTGAAATTTCTTCTCTTCTTCTCCTTCTAATTTGTGATTTTTGGCTTTTCTAAGTTCTAGTTTGCTTTTATGATTTTTAGTTAATGGTTATAATAGGTTTAGTTTATGCTTTAATTTCAATTTAAGTCTTCAATTGGGTTGTAATTTCTTAATTCTAGTTTAGGTTTTAAGCCTTCTAGTCTAAGTTCTTAAGTTGATGACAAGACTTGAAGATTTAGAAGAGGAGGCCAAGGAAAGTTTATGAAGTATTCAAGCTTTTCAGTTACATTCATGCAAGCACATCCAGGTTTTACTATCTAAACTCTCAATCTCATTCTCCCTCTCCTCTATCTCTCTCTATCTTCTTCTTCTTCTCCCTCTATTTCTTTTATTTTTTTTTTTATATGGTTGTGGTTTGTGGATGCACTTTTATTCCCTTATTCTTTTTTATGTGGTTATTATGTGTGGTTGCATTTTTATTCCTTTCAATTTGCGTTAGTCTGATAGGTTAGATGCTCATGTGTTAGGATGTCAATTTAATCCTTTAATTTTGTTAGATGCTTATGAGTTAGGATGCATTAATTTTCATTAGTTTCATTAGTTTAATTTAACACTTTAATTTGGTTCACTTTGCATTACTTTTAAGTTAGTTAAATAGAGTGGCGTATATCTCCTCGTATTCGACCCGTAGCTACGATTGACCCGTACGCTTGCGGTGTAATTATTTTAACTCAAACAGATCTCTTAGGGAGGCTGCCGAAGCTGGTGCAGTGGTTGATGTGAGTGCTAAGGTGGGATCCCTGATTGAAGATATGACCTTTCGGATGCTGATTGGTAACAAGCTCGGTAATTTCCACCTAAAATCAATTTTTGACGAATACGACAATCTTCTTGGGACTTTTAACTTGGCTGATTTCATTCCCTATATCGGAACACTTGACCTTCAGGTAATTTTATCTCCATTACATATTAGGGAGAAAGAACGCTAACCGGTGCTGTGTGTGGGCATGTATCTATGCCCAGACACAGCCCGGTGTGAAAAGACCGCCACAATACCCAAGAAAGATCCATGGGTGCGACGGTCTTTTGTGTCGGGCTCTGTTTGGGCACAGGTACACACCCACACACAGAGCACCGGTAAGCATTTCTTTTCCCTATATATTATTAGTATCTTATAAAATAGATTAGGTTATCATTCACTACAATCGTAATTGAAGGGAAGTAGTTCTCTGTCTGGGATAAAGAACTATTTCCCAAAATGGGAAAAGACCTCTGTTTGGAAGTGTGGCCTATGCTAGCATTCCTATGTGTCTATCTCTCTCCTCCTCAAAACAAGGGGTCAGAGGTATCTTTTCATATGGGGAGGAAAGAGAAAGACACATGGGAATGCTGGCGTAGGCCACACTCCCAAACAGAGATCTTTTTCCCATATTTTATCTGTTAAAGATAATTTTTTGTGCCTCGATCTACCATGTCTGGTGGGAAAGGAATAAATGTAGATGGACGTCCATTCCCCATTCTTATAACCAGATTTGGAGTACTATTGTGTTTGATGTCAGATCTAAGGTTGACCACCTTCAAGCCTTAGATACTGATTTCTCTAATAATCGGCATGTTGTTTCTTCTTGGGGTCAGATTAGACTTTGTTAGCCTCCTTTGATTTATTCTTTCTAGGGCTCAGCCTCTTGTTCCCTTTGGACTGTCTTATTTAGTTTCTCTTCTTTCCTTTAAATAAATTCTTTATTCATAAAAAAAAAAAAGAACTGGAGATTGTTAAAAAGCTATTAAAACTTTTATATATTAAGCTACAAGAATGATATTTCACGGTCTTAAGAGAATCTAATAGCATGGGCCCCTTTTTCTTGGGCCCTATTAAGTTGTGGATTCATCTTATGTTGATTTGTTAGGGTCTTTCCCATAGTTAGCCTTCTAGACTCTTCTACTGTATTTTTTTTTAATATATATTTTTATTCACCAAAAAAAATTTGCTTCACTATTTTGGGTTGCCATCTCAATATATTGTCATGCAATCTGCAGCATTGTTAATTAGGGATTAGCTCGACGCATGAAGGAAATTAGCAAACTCTTTGATGGATTTTTGGAGAAGATCATTGATGAGCACATAAACAATCCTAAAGACAACCAGAAAGACTTTATTGATGTGATGTTGTCTTTGATGGTGGAACTAGAACATATGCAAGCAGAAGAACAATGCTACATGATCGATCGGACTAGTATAAACGGAATCATTTTAGAGATGATTTTTGGTGCAATAGACTCATCGGCTGCCACAGTTGAATGGGCCTTCTCAGAACTCTTAAGGAATCCTAAGGTGATGGAAAGGTTCCAAGAGGAGTTGAGGAATAAAGTTGGCATAGATAGGCGAGTTGAGGAAGAGGATTTAGTTAAACTGGTGTCACGCCCCCATCCCAGACAAGGGATAAAATACAATATAAGGGGTGACTAGGACGACGCGTGTCATCCTACTAAGCTGCCAGGATCACTGACACAGTGTCCCAACGCACAGTCATAACCAATATTAAAACAATATAATATCAGAGTGCGGAAAGGGGAATATTACATTCCAAAAGATCAATAGTTTTGCGGAAGTGTATAAAATCAAATAGTTACAAGATGATCAAAGCCTAGATGATAAATACTGTAATTAATCCATTTTCCATTACCATCTAATAACTATCAACAAAGGTATAATAGTAAATGTTTATACATGGGCCTACGCTCTAAAATAAACAAAAGGGGAACAAGTCCCTAGAATTCTCACGGCCCGTAGGCACAATCGTCACAAGGACACCCGTTGTCATATTCCTTTAACACAGCTTTCTATTCCTTCGTACCTGCATCATAATCTAAAAAAATGTGTACACTAGGGGGTTAGCTCCACTGAGCCAGTGAGGGGATGGGGATGCACAAACACACAATTCACATAGTCTAATGATGCATGCACATGTTAATTCCATTTTTCCACCTATCACACAACTAAGTCAGAGGTATATGCTACTGTAACAACTCGGGAGACACTGTGGGTCTCTTAACTTATCGCCACAATGAAACCTCAATTGTCACCTGGGACCTACGCCGAGCGAAGCCTCTAAGACCACTCAGTGGCAGACCCCTGATAACCAATACTACCATGACTGGCCTCTCCCACCTCCACAGAATCCGGTGTACTGATTACCCAACACCTAAACCCCTGTTGGTAAGGGTCACAGCATAAGGGTGCAAGTCCTAGCCATAGATATACTACATGCAATTCCTATCGTCTCGAGAGGTAATCCGGATGCATCAACTTTTCATCTGGTTTAGTGTCCGATTACCAGCACGGCATGGCGTATGCAGTTCAACATGACATTCAACATAATTACGTCATAAATGTATGTAGTATCTGGGGTTCCGGCACCCATCGGCACCGAGACCCATCAAAGTAAAGCATATCCAATCAACATCATAACAATCATATATAAAAGTATGCAATATGGGCAAGCATGCTTAATAATTTATAATGATGACATAATATACAATGCAATAATAATATCAAGCCCAAACAACCAAACCCACTCACATATAAGTTATGTTCCGATGTTATGAGTTGTCGCCGCAATCAAGTAACACGTCACAAGATGAAAACTTTAAACCTAAATAAAGAGTAAAAATAGGGTTAATTAAGTAAATGGACGGATCCCCAAAAGGTCTCCCATAATCACTTTAAGTACAAGGTTTCAGAAGTAGAGTGGTTGCAGGAGTGGTCTCATGCCCAATTTCTGAAACCATAGGTAAATCCTAGAAAACCCGGGGCCCTGGAATGTCTCTGCCAAGTGCGGTTGCACAAGTGGTTTCTCGTAGGTCTTGAAACCATATGTAAAACCACATACCTGCAGAACCGAAATTTGAAAGGTTTCTCACCAGGGGTTCCTTTCCCAAGGGGTTTAAAGGTAAGGAGGCTTCAAGAAAGCTTTCTCCTAGGTCCAATAGGGTTCTAAGACCTCATTAGGTCCATATATCCCAAAAGATTCAAGAGGGAAACCAAGGAGAACCTAATTTAGGACATAATAGGGTAAAAACCCTAAATTTCTCAAATGGAAAGAGATTGCTTAGGCTTAGAGCTTGTAATGGAGTGAAATAACTCTACCATAGTCTAGGTTTAGAGGTCCCATCGATTCCTTGGGTTCCAAGAGAACCCTAGGTCAAGTCTCTCCTATTTTCTAAACCTTAAAACCCAAAAATAGAAGAAGTGAAGTGGGATTTAATGGCTTACCTACCCCAAGGTAGAAGAGTTCCATGTTGAGGCTCCAAGGAGTGATCTTCAAGCCTCCAACCAAGATTTTCCACCCTTCTTCCTCCTTTTCTCCTTCCTTCTTTCTTCTTTCCTTCTTTCTTCTTTCTTCTTTCTCCTTTCTCTCCTCTTTCTCTCCTCCACGATTTAGGTTAGATGGGAGAAGTAATGAGAATGAATGCTTCTCCCCCCCCCTTTGTCTTATTTATAGAAAATGGGCCTTGGGTCCTTTAAGTTAAATGGGTCAATAGCTAAATGGGTCGACCCATTGGTTTTAATTAGAAAAGAACCCAATAAGGATGGGTCCATTTGGTTGGGCAAGAAATAGAATAAAACCCATTTTTTATCCAACAAGTCAAATGAGTCAAATAGGTTGAATGGGTCGATCCAAGTTAAATGGGTACTTTAAATTAAATGGGTCAAGAGGGTTTAATGGGTTGACCCATTAGTTCTATTTGGGTAAGAGAAAGGAATACCCAATCTTGGTTCAAATAGAGTTAGATGGACCCTTAGGTTAAATTGCCACTTAAGCCCAATGGGCCTGCCCACTAGTTATAATTAGGAAAGAGCCTAATTAAAAGATGAGCTCACATGATATGGGTATAATTGCTCTTCACATGTTTCCCCAAGGCAAGTGGGGCCCATAAGTGAATTATTCCCAACTCAACTAAAATAGCCCGGGCGGTCCAAACCTTGACCCGTACTTCGAGGGCATCGAGGGAAAGGGTAAATAAATAAAATTAAGGGCTAGAACTTACTATTTCCTTATCATGGTTTGTCCCCCATGACCCCGAATAATTTCCCCACAGGCAAACCCGTACTGTGATCAAAATTTTATAGCTGGGTTTGACCACCAGTGAGAACAGCTCTCCAGCATACGTGGCAGTGATAACTACACGTCACGGGGAAGAAATAATAATTAATTATGATCCGGGGTGCGGGTATAACAACTGGAGTACTTGGACATGGTTGTGAAGGAAACCATGAGGATTCACCCTGTTGCTCCATTGCTAGCTCCCCATGAGTCCTTGGAAGACATAACAATCTACAGATACCATATACCCAAGAAGTCTCGTGTGATTATAAATGCTTGGGCAATTCAAAGGGACCCTAACGTGTGGTCGACTTATGGTGATGCAGAAAAATTCTTGCCTGAAAGATTTATAGAAACTAATATTGACATCCGCGGACGTGACTTCCAACTTATCCCATTTGGATCAGGTCGTAGAGGATGTACTGGTATAAATCTGGGCCTAACAGTTATGAAACTAGTACTTGGACAATTGGTACATGGCTTCAATTGGGAGTTACCTAATGGCATGTCACCTGACGACTTGGACATGACTGAGAAGTTTGGCCTATCTATTCTAAGAGCCAACCATCTACTTGTTGTTCCAAGTTATCGCCTCTGCCTTAGTGGCAACAATTAGTAAGGAGTGTGCTAGCCTGGTAGTATTGTAATCCTATTTAGATTTGTGAGTGCTTTTGCTTTGTGTTGTCTCTATTGACGTATCTTATGTTTCCTTGTCGCAATCTGATTTTATGTAATGTGTTTTCCTAATAGAAGTATGTGTCTTGATTAGGGTGGTGAATCAATGTTCTGCAAAAGTTTCTCCCACTAACAACCTCTGATCCCGTGCACACACTGTCATTGTACTAAGTTCTTCTCATCTTCTCATATTCCTTTCATTCTAGATGTGAAGAGGGACCAGAATGAATTCAGTCATCCTGTGAGGACAATGATATGGCAGGGGATCACCACGTGTCCTCCACCTTATCCCTCTTTGGGGGGAAGAAGAGAAAGGTGAAAGTGTATGTAGGAGTCGCAACCTAGAGGAGGGTCTAGGACCCAAATTTGTAATGTAATGACTCTCACGAAAATGCCCTTCTAGGGACAAATGGTCCATTGGTCTAGGTACGGGTCAAGTTACCATCCAGGGAAGGTATTAGGCACCCCAATCCGCCCGGACTTGCCAGTCTTTCTATTACTTGGCAGGGTAGGGTCATAGAATGCTTTTGGGTTATAATGTTAAATACATCAATAATAAAAATAAGGGGTGAAATACAAGAGAAGATGAAGAAACATACTCGGAAGTTCGGCTGCATGGCAAGGGTTAGTATACAAGGGAAGTAAAAGAACAAACTCTACGTAGCCTATGTTATCTAACCATGATCGTCACTAAATTAAGCATGGGAACACAAAGACTAAACATTTATGGCATGACAATGAGCATTCAAAATTAAATTTAAGGATGCATGAGAAGAGTGTGTAGGGCATATGAATACATGTAAAATTCATAACACGAATGCAAGTAGGGGGAGTCTTAGACTACACGGGATGGGGACCATAGATTAATGCATGCATGCAACAAAACTACAACAAGGGTAAAGCGTGTGATCACCATCTAGAGAGCTGGGATCATACTCAACTGGAGATGCAAAACAACTATGATAAAAGCAAGCTATAATTTTGACTAAAACACGAAAGAGAGAAGACTTACCTAGTTGAAAACGGATAATTAACCAGAGATGTGGAGGTTTCCCTTTTGTGACTCAAGGGATTCGTACGTGGAGTAAGTTTTGCCGCTTGTAATGGCTTCTCTTATCTCTTCGTGGGAGACACTTCATTGTCAAGCATCGAAATCACCAAGTTGATGACTCTAAGCTATGAACTTGAAGTCTCAAGTGTGAATACTTAAGAGGCTATGGGGGAAATAGACAAAGGCCAAGTGGAGGACCAAAGACTATTGAAGGAGGGATGGCCAAATGAAGCAACACTCCATTTTCCTACTCGCACATCCACGTGACGACCTCCGGTTGGTTGGGTGATTTATGACTCATCAGTAAGAATTAAAATCCTCAACCACCATCCATGGGATACCTGCACCTGAGATGGAGCATAAATCGCACTACAAATTCCTCCGAATATTTTTCTGGTAGTTTGCATGAACAACTGAGATGAAGAAACGCAGACCAGCAGCCTCTATAAATAAGAAAATATGTTGATCTAATGAGAGACCTACTGAAGAACGCTTGACACTATCCTTCCAAAAAACCAAAGATTTGGCACATTGTCCACAAGTTGATTATAAATAAAATAAAAATGAAAACCCAGCGAAGAAATAAACTTCGAAGGACACTTATCTGGATGAACCTTAGGCTCTGCCAGGCAAAGAAAAAGAGGGTCATGTTCTCTAATCAACAGGCTAAGAGCTGACCGAGAACGATAATTAAAGACACCTCTTATATTCCAGAACAGCAGCTTCATTAGTATTAAATTTTATTAGAATTTCTAGTTGTGCGGCATGAAGCAGCACCATCAACTTGAGCTTGGTTGATAATTGCATCAAACAAAACCAACTCCTGTCTTCTCTTTTGCTTGTGTCGAGCATCTTGAGCAGAAGTCTCAATGGCCTTTGATTTTCCTTTACGGCAAAAAACCCGGTCGAAAGGCGCCTGACACGAATAATTCTCCACCACTTGTCGCGATAAGTCGAATTGAACAATAGCAGGTCGACCATTGTTCTGACTATCCACAGATATTGGTGAGGTTGGGAGCGACGACGCTACGAACTGAGGAGAATTTTCCCTAGAAGAGACCGGTAACACCACCACAAGCCTGCTTTCCATGAGGCCAAGCGAATCAGGAAAACCAGGTCCTGAACCGAATCTGTATTTGAGTCGGTCACTGGATCACCTCCTTCCACATCAGCAAAGCCTCCACCGAAATCATGTTGTTGGTGAACAACCTCACGGACTCTACCTTCAATTCTTTAGATAGCATAAATCTTAGGGACACGTGTTCCCCTTTCTCCAATGACTCTTCCACTAAAATATCATTATTATTATCCTTCTCTCCTAAATAAGGGATTTTTATCCTCTCAATTTGGATGATCTGCAAGTTCCTGCAAGTACCCCTGGGTGAGTGACACGTAGAGGCTATTAAGTTTGATCAGTATATAACTCCTTCAATATAAATCAGATTTAAACAATCTTAGACTTATTGGAAAACTATCAAAACAAAGCTTTCTAACAAATCCAAGATTGCTTAAATCTCATTTATATTGAAGGATTATGTTCCGGTCAAACCTTATTTGATACCATGTCCAAGAACAATATACAATATCAAACTTGAATCAAAACCACAACCACAAATAATATTTTTAGTGTTCTCTATGTGAAACTCGCATGGATTGAGTTTTACAACAAGAATCAGGGCAAAAAAACAACTTCTGGGCCTCAAAACCAAGGTTTGAGTTAGCCTAGAGAAAGTCCCAAGTTTCGACCGGGATATGGTCGAAACCGAGACGAACTCGTTTTCTGGCTAGTCGAAACCTAGTCGAAACCCGAGTTTTAGAACCTTTCTCTTGAGGAAGGTTTGGGAAACGAACCCAAGTCAGCCTGTGTGTAATGTCCTCATCATCTATCCAGAAATCCAACGCTGAAATCGGGGAAGTTAACCTTCTACCCTGGTAGGGCCACGAGTCCAAACCATGGTCATATCCTCCTCTGAATGAAAATGAAAAAGGACAAAGCCGTTACCCAGGGATTTCAGCAACACGTCATTCTTCAGAGGCCAAAAACTTTTTACAAAAGATCGGAGGGTATCCATCGAAATCGTCCTGAAATTAACATACCCAAGCAGCGCATAACGATGCTTCCCTAATTGCTCCACATACACTGCTTGAGGGATTTTAATGCGATTGAAATCACCATCCTTCACAGGCGTTGGTAAGTTCTCAATGGAAGGGAGCGAAGGCCTCCCAACTACATCCGCAAAAGGAAGGTTGCAAAGGAGGGTGAGAGACTTCCAGGGTTGGAGAAACATCACCTTCTGCCCTAACCGACTCCACCGAATGACCTACGGTAGAGTCATCAGCAATAGACTGAACAGGAGGATGATTTCTACTAAAACCCATCCTGACCCACAAACTAAGAATCACAGGAAGATCCATCTTGCACCTCTCCCAAAACCCTCGTCTCAACATGCCCAGAACTGTGCTCTCCCATCCCCACACTCCTAGGGTCTTCTTGGATTTCCTCAATCAACCATGAACAAACAAGAAAATATTGGCTGCTAGTTCTTGATCAAATAGAGAGTCGGTAAATAATCTATGTCAATGGCACAATAATGCACCTCAAATTTTAATGCGAGTCAAATTACCATCGTTCATAGGCGGATGTGCTCATATTTACATTTTTGCCCAATCCCTATTGAACGAATGTACAATACGGCAACCATAGAACAGATTGCCCAACTTTATCCGAAGTTGTGAATAACAAACGGTATAAAGTGGGCAGTTGCACTGAATAACAATTATGACTAGCACATAATCTAAGTAAATCAATCAATTAATTCAATCAAATTAAATCGGGTTTGATGGACACACAGCAATATGTAACATATCCAATAGTCACAAGTGTTAATATTGCCCAAATTTTTCTCTTTTTCTGAATTTCAAAATCTTCTCAGCTTATTCAGGAGTTGCAGAAAATTTGCAGTTTTTTTCCTTCACAGAGATTCAAGGAAAATTGCATTCACCTGATGATCTCATTTTACTTGGGAGTTTTCATTAAGCTTTCCTGAGTTGATAAGGCTTGCAGTTCTTTTTTATATAATTTGATAGAATTAGAAGAGAAAACTGTTTTTGTTAAAATGGCAAATTGGCAATCCATACATGTTTCTGTTTCTCTATAATAGCAAAAACAATTTTTTACCAGATTTACCATACAACATTTGTTGGTACAGAATTACTCCAAAAATCCAGAAACAGAAAAAATCGATTTTGACTCATAACCAATTTATTGAAACAGAATGGTTGCCATATAGATCCTAACAGTCCTAATGCATTGGATCACTTGATTGTGCACTTCTGGATAATTTGAGTTGAGTGTGGCTACCTCATCGTTATACGGGTAAATCTTGTTGTGCCTTAAAAAAGTAATTTGGTTCAACACTTTTGAAACCACCGTGTTCGTCATTGTACTCATCTTGGTACTCATCGAAAAATTGGGGGTCTACTCAAATCAATCTGAACAATGATTCGCTCATCTGCCTCATCATTCGACGTCGTCTGAATGTCATCTCTTGTGTTGATGTCTTCCACGGGAGTTGTACGATCACTTCTATGCCTAGGCGTCATCTCATCTTCTCGCTCTCCTCCAAATCTCTAATACCAAATAATGCAGTCTCGTTGGAAGATACAGATCAGGAGAGTCAACAATAACATGAACACAAGAACAAGGATAATGTGATTCTTCAAGGACACAGGAAGATTTGCTGCTCTTCAAGGAAGCAACGTAACTTTCCAGGTTTACAAGGTAGAACACTTCGAGACAAAATACTCAACGGAATAGTATTTCATTAATCAATTCTTCACCGCCTCAATGAGCATAGCTCTTACATTTTTATAAGAAACTAAAACCTAATTCTTAAGCCCTAATTGCAATCTATCCTACGACTACGATTAAATTAGAAATTACATCACAAAATTAAAAAAAAAATAACTAGGTAACCCTAATCGATAGATGGCTCCACAACATAAAATATATAATAAAAAAATAAAGAAAATAGGGAGACGACCCCTAAGGTCACGTTTGGTAACACTTATGTTTCACGTTTCTAGTGTTTTTCTATGCTACTGCACAAAAAAACGGAATATTATGTTTGGTGTCCGGTCTGTTTTTTTGTTTTATAAAAACAAACCAGGCAAAAAAAAAAGAACTAAAATACCATTTTAAAAAACAACAAAAACCTTTTCTACAATTTTAAAACGTTTTCATTAGGGATTTGGGAAAACTTGTGCCTGATAAAATTTGTCCTCCTTTCCAAAATCTCCCTCATTAACAAGCTTCAAGCAATTTTTCCCTGATCGAAACCCTAGCAAAGGCATCTTCAAGCCCCAGAAGGTAGACTGAAGATGTACTTCAGCGAACTTAGGAAAACCCTTGTCTCTTCTTCTTCTTCCTCTGCTTGGCTTCTTCTTCTTCTTCGTTTGCTATTTTTTTGCTTGCCCTCTTCCTTATACATTGTACTCTCATTTTTGCAGAAACCCCAAAAATCCAAGACATTCAAAGGATCTTCCCCAACGATCGAAGCTTGATTTCACAGCTTCTTCCTCTCACACACAGACCGAAGCTCAATTTCACAGCTTCTTCCTCTTACATGCCGATCCAAGCTCCACAGGTAAAAGCCCTCTCTGCTTCCTCATCTTCATCTTCTTCTTCCTATGCTTCTTCTTGTTTTTCCTTTTTTGTCTTCCATTGTAGGTATGTGCTACCTCTCTGCTTGTTCTTGAGCTTAGCAGGCAATTTATCGACTTGAGCTTGAGGTACTGTTTGCTGGAGGACTGGAAGACACACCATAGATTGTGACTAAATCATTTTTTGCCATGATTCCATTTTAACTATCCATCTTATGTTGGAATTTTAAATGATTTTAAAAGTATGGATTCAAAATATTATTTTATTTTGTAAAAGGTGTGTTAGAGGGTTGAGTCTTTTCCTAATAAACACCTAAATAGCCATTGGGTGTGCCTATTGGAAGTCTTGTTTGAATGGCTAACAAACAAGACTTGTGGGAAAAGATATGTTTTAGGGGCTTATCGTTTGGAGACGTCTCTTAGTAGTGTCTCTTCCTCTCCTATACAAAAAGAGGAGGTCTTGCCAATTTCTCTAACATCGTTTTGAAAAGTTTTCCTCTCTATCGTAGTGAGTCTTGTCAATGAACTAGTGAGTATTACCTTTGGATACTCTGTATTGTAATCACACTTGGGGTGCTGCCATTTGTGATTGGAGTTATTTTATCTTGGAGGTGAGAACGTAAGGCCAACCCGATCGGCACATATTCAAGGCGTTCAAATACCTTAAGGAAAGTACGTTAAGTACGACTCAACTCAAAGTACAGATTTGCTGATTCAAGTGATACAAAAGGATGTTATTGGTGCTATCAATCCTTTGTCCAACTTCTAATAAGAGGATATTTCGATGACATACATTCTATCCTACAAAACAGATAAGTCTCATACTTATGCCCATATTGTTATTTTTCTAACAATCTTAAGGCATTTGACAAGTATGAGACTAGTGTTCGTCCTATTGAATTACATAATTATTTGTAATTCTGATTTCACAAGTGACAGGAGCTAGTTCTGCCATACCGGTCCACTGTGGGTCCTTTCTCTCCACATTTCACAGCCATCGTTTTGGGAAGATGGGTATATAATTTTTTTTTTATAACTTGATTGAAGGATATTTTTGATGATCCAGTAATGAATCACCATATATGACATCTACGTGCCACAAATGATACAAGGGTATGGCTATGGCTCATAGCCACGGTTAGGTATATATGCCTTTAGTAAAAAAGTTCTACCCCTTATATCATACGTGCCTTGTTAATAAGGAGTATCCAATATTATATGGATTGGAGTTGGAGAGCCTGTTAATGGGCCATGGCAAGGAGGAAATGTAAAACCCTAAGCACTGAAAAGGTGTGGTTAAATTTTTTTTTAATAGTCTAATCAAAAGGGTAACTAACATCCAATCGGTGTAACTCCACCCATATGAAAATATGAAAGGATGTGGTTTGTATCTTGTCCAAGAGAGAGTACGTGGACAAGATGCCTTCATTGGGTCATCCAATCGGTACGACCTAATGATTGCACCACCCCTTGGCTGTTACACCCTTCCATATCCATGAGTTGCAATGGTTAGTAGTGGCACCTCATCTCTAACTGGTTTTGTCATTCTCTTACGAGAGGCTGTTACAGACTTTGGACCATTTCAATGGATTGATTCCATATTAGGCATTACAAAGGCTTGATTTTTGGTTTGATCGGCTGGATCAGACCAATTACTTTCCTGATTCTGGTTTTTTATAATCTTGATATTATGTTACAACACATGGTATTCAGGTTTTTCTTTTCATACAAATGAGTGGGAAAGATATCTGTTCTTGGAATTAGGGCGTGTTTTGCATATAATTTGAATACTTGAACCTTCACACCACTTGGAACGGTCTATTTGCATGAGCCAGTTACATCTATCGATTCTATATATCATGATTGTATTGAATGCCTAGTTCTTGTATTTGATGGAGACCATATTTTTTGGCTGAAATTATTGGCTAGTAAAAGCCGTGTGACCATATTGATTAACCTAATTGATTTTCCATTGAGACAAGTGGTAATGCATAATGGTCAAATACATAATCTACAAGTATTTGAGCATATAATTATGTATGTATAAAGTTACATGGGTTATGCAAGTGGGTTTGGTCTTTTCTTTACTATTGCATGGAAGTGTTTTCAATTGTGATCAATTAGATTTCTTAGAGAAATCCAAAATGTGGCAACCGTTGCAAATCAGATTATTTTATTTTATAAAAGGTTACAACGGTTCGTGGCCATTGTGGGTATTGTTTGGATCAAACCTTGTGTTCTTGAGGGACTACTGTACCGTCAACTTAAGGCCCTAACTTATTTTTATAGAATGGGTCGTAACCATGGCTTTTGCATGAAACATGGTTGATTAGCATGTTGTTTACACCTTTCATGATTTGGGTGGAGTTCATGTATATTATTTGGTTGTTAATGGTTTGGGTATGAGGTGTGACCTATTTTTTGAGAATAGGTTGGAGACCCGATAATAAATTTAGATAATTTGGATGTTGATTTGTCCGATGGATTTATCGGTAAATCAAGTAAAGCCAAGTGACCGTATTTGTTGATCAATTCGGTTGTTGATAGAGACAAGTGACATTGTATGCATATTGGTTGGATGATTATTTCATCGGTATTTGTGTATGTAATTATAAAATTACATGGGACCATGAATTTTATTTGAATGCCATACTATATTTGATATGCAAGTAAAGTTGCATGGGTAAGTTAGTATGGAAGTGTGGGGGTTACAATTTTCTCACAAGGACATTATCATATTATTTTGGCTTGTATCTCTGAATGTGATAAACCCAAAATGTGGGGGTTATTATAAGAATGCATATATTTATATATTGAATCTCTTCTTAAGAGATAAATAAAGTCAAGTAGAATGATTAATCTCTACTTGGAAATTGAATCTAATAAATATGTTTAAATTCATTTATATAAATATTTGGAACATTTTCTTAGTTCAAAGGTAGCATGTATTAATATGTTTGGCGGGTGATTCATGGAATCAATAACATAAGCCTAAGTTATAGGTTCCACCATGGTTTTATTTTTATGGTTTTGTAAGAAAGCCGGATCTGAAGCCATAAGGCTATGAATATAAATGATAGATATATGGTGATGACCAAAGTCAAATTGTATCACGAAATACAAAAGGCATGGTCAGTAGAGAAATAAAGACTAATATGCCTTGGTTGCATATATCTGGTGAGGCTAAGGAAGGTAGCGTTATCAATTCAGTATAATCGGGACAGAAATGACTAATACTATCATATAACCTATGACCACTATTGTGGTATACATCTAAAGGAATGAGCACGTAAGGCCTGTGTCATAGGTCATGTGATGGACACCCAATCTAAGTGAAGAGGAATAATCCTGAATTAGGTTCAAAGGATACAAACGAAGTCACTAGGAGACCTGTTTAGTACTACTAAATGTTTGCTCATTCTGGTTAGATGGGAAAATAGTACCACCACAACGAAAGGAGGATGAGTTTTAGACTCTTAATTAGCCGAATCCTATGAAATGTGGGGAAGTTTTAACTGTGATGCACATTGGCTGACCTAAGTGAATGTAGGAGGTGTGGCCGCCTGCCGATAAGAGTTTTTAAAATGCAAACTCTTTTTACATTCATGAGACCAGGATAGGGGACAAGGCCATATAATGTCCAATTTATTTAAGACGAGGTCTCGAACGTTGACTAATAGGATATGCATGGTGAGCTAGCCAGCTACACAGATGAGGAAAGGTTCAAGAAGTCTGACTTCACCTGTACTCTGTAGCGTAGTTCATCAGACCTAGTATAGGTTCAAGTCCGAAAGACACCACCAACGATGTGTCCTACTAAGTCTAAATTTACTCACTAGTTCAATGTTTTGTTTTATCGATATTTTGAATCTGTGGGGGATTGTTGGAATTTTAAATGATTTTAAAATTATGGATTTAAAATATTATTTTATTTTATAAAAGGTGTGTTGGAAGGTTGAGTCTTTTCCTAATAGACACCTAAATAGCCAATAAGTGTGCCTATTAGAAGTCTTGTTTGAATGGCTAACAAACAAGACTTGTGGGAAACAACATGTTTTAGAGACTTATCTTTTGGAGACATCTCTTAGTAGTGTCTCTTCCTCTCCTATATAAAGAGAGGAGGTCTTACCTATTTCTCTAACATGGTTTTAAAACGGTTTTCCTCTCTATCATAGTGAGTCTTGTCAATGATCTAGTGAGTATTACCTTCAGATACTCTGTATTATAATCACACTTGGGGTGCTGCCATTTGTGATTGGAGTTGTTTTATCTTGGAGGTGAGAACGTAATGTCAACCCGGTCGACACATATTCGGGGTGTTCAAATACCTTAAGGAAAGTACGTTAAGTACGACTCAACTCAAAGTACAGATTTGCTGATTCAAGTGATACAAAATGACGTTATTGGTGCTATCAATCCTTTGTCCAACTTCTATGAGGATATTTCGATGACATACAATCTATCCTACAAAACAGATAAGTCTTATACTTATGCCCATATTGTTATTTTTCTATCATCTTAAAGCATGACCTCCTGAGAAAATCAAACATCACTATAAGACATTTAAGTACCTATCTTTAGATTAATAAAATTTTCAAAGGAATACTACTTCAGACAAGGGATGTAATTTTGCTTAAACTTAGCTGCAGTGTAGTAGATCAAAGCAACAAGGGAAACCATATTGATGCTTAGGAAACCATATGCATATCTAAGATCAATTCAGTGTGCTGTTAAACTCAACTTGGAACCCCATGTAGTAACTTGGGTGAATATAAATCATATTTAATGTCAAAACTCTGTGGCATTGTGTATCTGAAGTTAAAAATCAGGCATTTGTGACACCCAATAAAAAATGGGTTTTGGATTCTCTGCTGTTAACTTTTCTGCTATCTCCAGTTAGGAGCTCTTGGACATGGCTCGTTGTCCTATCCTCTTTAAATGGCTGAGAGTCTGAGATTTTGATTTTGCTAAAACTAAAAAGAAAGAAAAACCAAATTGGTTCATTCCTGTCTCTTTCCCCGTTGAGTCTCTAATGCAGCAGCTTCATATCAAAGCCAATTAACTTCTAGGCATAGTCTCTACTCTCTATCCATCTCAAATTTGAATTTGGTTTTTGGTTACCAATTTGGGCATAGTGTCCAAAGTCAGGTGTATCTTCCTTAGTTGCTGACCTAGAGACTGTTTAATGATTAATTTTTTTGTTTTCTAATCCATAAACTACAATGCTTGCTTCTGAAAATGGACCAAGGATTTTGAAGTTCAAAAAAATACCCTTTTCTGAACTGAACATCTAGGCCACGAAATGCCCCAGGGCTCCTGTCTGTCTCGGTGTTCTTCTATTGTTTAACTTGGTAGATAAAATTCTTACTCTCTTTCTCCATTTATTACTCTTTCGGTTTTTTTTTTTTCTCGTTACTTTATATTGAGGATATATTGGTCTTTCTCTCTTAATTGGCACATGTGATAACGTTTCCTATTGAGAATGGAAACCCATATTGCATATCTCCTTAGAGATCTACTTGCGATATGCATTCCCTGCGGGAATAGCAACTCGGCTCCTTGTGATTCACCACATCTTTATTTCCATATTTTATGTTTCCATTCTCATCCACTTACCTTGTACAAATCCTAAAAGGATCTCACATTTTGTATTCTCTATTAATACTCTCTATTGAGAGTAATCTGTAATGCAATGAATATATTCAATCTAACATGGTAATCAGAGCCACAAAGACTCCCCCGAGTTTCCTCTAATCCTGTTCGCTCCTCAAATTTTTTTTTTTCTAATGACTGAAAGTTCACTCTCATCCACTGCTACCGGTGTCCTCTCTTCCTCCTTGCCGAGCATGCCATCTCCCTCCTTCCCAGACTCACACCACTACATCTCTATCAAGTTAACTTCGAAGAACTTTTTGTTTTGGCAAACACAAGTTGAGCCCTTTCTCGATGGGCTTAATTTGTTTGGACACCTCGATGGTACTACACCGTGCCCTGCCAATCCCACTGATGCTGCTACCTGGCGCCGCTAGGACTCCATGATCTGGAGTCTCCTCCTCTCCTCTCTCTCGGAAGAAGTCTTTTCCATTGTGCTTGGTAAACGCACCAGTCGTGAAATATGGACTGCCCTCTGCACTGCTTACTCATTGCCTTCTAAAAGTCAAATTATGTCACTCACCATGGCCATGCATGATTTGACCCAAAAGCCTGATGAAACTATAAGTTTCACAATTCTTGCAACGTGCCAAATCAATTGCGGCTGAACTTGCGGCTGCCGGTCAGGCTCTACGCCCCAGTGCATTCAATCTTCATATTTATAAAGGACTCAAATCGGATTTTCGTGCCATAGTCTCGTCTCTTCTCACCCACACTGATCCGATTGAGTATGAAGATCTCCACGCCATGCTTCTCAGTCATGAGTTTCTTCATGGTACAACAATGACGACACTTGCTCTCTCTGACCCGCCTGTTGCTGCCGCTTCACCGTCTGCAAATACTACTCAACGTACATCCAACCCTGGCGACATCTCCTCTTCCACTCATGGTGGTCGAGGTAAGCCGTGGTGGCCGGAACCGTGGTGGTTGAGGTGGCCGTGGTGGTACTTTTGGCCAATTCTCTGGTCAATTTTGGTGCGCCATCTGTCGTAGAACAAATCACAGCACGGATCATTGTTTTTACCGCCAGCAACCAGGTTAACCCCTGCCCTTAACCAGTCCTATACCCCATCCGGCCCCTTTCCATCAGTTCACTACACCTATCCGGCCTCTACCCAACCCTACGGTCACCCCAGTCCTCCCCTCCTGCCGACCCCACACCCATCTACTGCTCTCCCTTGGTACCCTGACACCGGTGCAACCCATCATGTCACCCTTAATTTGTACTCTCTTTCTCAATATGATGAGTATACAAGTTCGAATCAACTTCATGTTGGCAATGGTAAGGGCTTACCAATTTTACATCTTGGTTATTCCTCTTTACCCTCTTTCTCTAATCATTCTTTTCATTTAAATAATGTTCTTCATGTCCCATCTATTTCCAAAAGTCTTCTTTCTGTTAATCAATTTACCCGTGATAATAATGTATTTTTTGAATTTCATCCCTCTCACTTTCTTGTGAAGGATCAAGTCACCAAGTCAACTCTGCTGTCCGGTCCGAGTAAAGATGGTCTTTATGAGTTTCCTTCATCTCCATCTCCATCGGCTCATGCTTCAAGTAACATCTCTCTTGATTTGTGGCATCGTCGATCAAGTTGGCCACCCTCATGAACGTCTTCTTTGGTCCATGCTTCGTCAAAATAATTTGTCTTTCTCATCGTCTCGTCTTAGTTTGCTTTTTAGTGCTTGCCAGCAGGGTAAAGCACATCGCCTTACTTTACCAGTTACTAATAGTAGAAGTCTTTTTCCTTTAGATCTCATCCATAGTGATGTTTGGGGCCCTTCTCCTACTGCTTCTTGTAATGTCCATCGGTACTATGTAATTTTTATGGATGATAATTCAAAGTTTATTTGGTTTTATCCCATTTTGCACAAATCTGAGGTTTTACATATTTTTGTTCAATTTAAAGCACTTGTGGAACGTCTTTTTGAACGCAAAATTAAATCGGTTCAAACTGATTGAGGTGGAGAATTTTGAACTCTTCCTTCTTTTTTTCTCCCACATGGAATTTCTCACCGCCTATCTACTCTCCACACCCATGAACAGCAAGGGCCTGTTGAGCGCCGTCATCATCACATTGTTGAGACGGGGCTCACCCTCCTTGCTCAAAGCCATGTTCCCCAAATTTATTGGCATTTTACTTTTGAAACTACCATTTTTCTAATAAATCGGATGCCCTCTATTATTTTTAGTGGTGTTTCTCCTTTTCAGATTATTTTTCACAAAGTTCCTGCTACTCCTTTCTTCGGGTGTTTGGTTGTGTGTGCTTTCCTTACCTTCGTCCTTATAATCATCATAAAATGGATTTCAGGTCTTCTCCCTGCGTTTTTCTTGGTTATAGTCCCTCTCATCATGGGTTTCGCTGTTTTAATCCCACCACTGGTCATTATATTATTGCCAGCCACGTTCGTTTTGATGAGTCTTCTTTTCCATTCTCCACCTCTATCTTGGGTCCCCCACCACCCGCACCCTCTCCCTTGGCTGGTCCTTGGGCTGCTGCTCCCCTTCCCGTTGCACCCCATCCTTCCTCTTCTATGCCCTCACCATGCCAGCCCACACCGCCCCCTTCTCCTGCCACGAATTATTCCCCAATACCCTTGGCCGAACCCTCTCCCTTGGCTGTTCCTCATTCCCCCTCCCCTGAGTCTCCACAGTCCCCACCACTGTGTCTGGGCCTTCTCCATGACATCTATGCACAAACCCGACCCATAAGCCTTTGGCTTGGTCCCTGTGCTTTGACTATTACTAATGCTACTAATGTGTCTGTTGAGCCTACATGTTTTTCACAGGCCTCCAAGTCTGTTGAATGGAGCACCGCTATGTCTGAAGAGTTTAACGCTTTGATTCGAAACGACACTTGGTCATTGGTTCCACCATCTCCCCATCATAATCTTATAGGGTGCAAATGGGTGTTTCGCATTAAACGGAAAGCTGATTGTAGCCTTGAACGTTACAAGGCCCGCTTTGTTGCCAAAGTCTTTCATCAACAGCATGGGCTTGACTATGGTGAGACATTCAGCCCTGTCGTGAAGCCTACCACTATTCGCAGTGTTCTATCTATTGCTATCTCTCAAGGCTGGTCTGTTCACCAATTGGATGTGCACAATGCCTTTCTCCATGGTCGATTATAGGAGGAGGTATACATGTCTCAGCCACCTGGCTTCGTGGATCTGACGAATCCCAACTATGTCTACAAACTCCATCGTTATCTTTATGGTCTCAAACAGGTCCCTCGGGCATGGTTCCACCATCTTTCGGAGTTTCTTATCCATCTCGGTATTCAAGGTTCCTGTAGACGCTGATTTTTTTGTCACCCCCTAATTGGCGATGATGACAACGGGACATGGACGATGGACGACGCACCCTCCCTCTTTTCAGATCCAAAGATACCTGACCCATGGGACCAAGAACCATGCTGAGCACAAAATGATCCATTTTAGGCCAAAAAAACAAGGAAAAATGGCACTGCGTGCCCACGGCGCCGTGGACTCTTCCCACGGCACCGTGGGTACCTTCCCACGGCACTGTGGGGAGGTGTACCGGATTTCCACGGCGCCATGAGGGGGTGTGACAGCAGCCTGCTGATGTCACCCATGGCGCCGTGGAAAAGTCCAGCACGGCGGCATGGACATCTCCACGGCGCCGTGGAGGACTTTTTCGGCCAGGAGAGAGAAAAGGACCCTCCCTATAAATAGGAGGGTCCCCTCCCACATTTCCCAAGGAATTTTGGGTGGAGAGACCCTCCCCAAGTGATTCCTAGCATCTTTTCCCCCTTTTTCACCCTCATTTCCCTTCCTTCTCTCATGAGTGTGTGAGTGCTTGAAGTTTTCTTGTGGCGGACAGATCCTTCGATTGTCCCTCTGAGTATAGAGCGTTTTGGCTCATTGGCTTTGGTATCCCGTCCGTGCACGGATAACCATCGAAACTCCTTTGCGATAGACGTTATTCTGTCTGGTTACTCTTTTCCAAATCACTCGAAAGAGCCGTTACTCTGCCAAGAAAGAAGCAGCGTCGGTCCATAAGTCCATCTCCCCTGAGCCAGGGGCATACAATCATACAGGTATAATTATTGCATTTTTGTTGATCCAATGTAGTCCTTTCATATTTTACCGCTTTAGTCTGCATTTTTCACATATATAATGTAGTTTATTATACTTTAGTTTAATTCATAGCATCTGAATGTAGTTCATAATATCCCCCATCCCCGTAATAAGAGAGAAACAACATTCGTCCTTAAGTAGCATCTAACACAGAGAGACCGGCTTCGGCCGGGCGAGGTGGGTGCCTAACACCTTCCCACACTCGTAACCTGACCCCTTACCTGAACCTTTGGTTGGACCATATGGAGTCACGTAGTCCGATTCCGCTCACCACGGGTAGGGCTACACTTAATGGGTCCTAGACCCTAACCCTAGGTGGCGACTTCTCATTAGGTTAACATATTTTAATGCATGATCCCAATCCCCTATTTATCATATATTGACAATGTTATCCACATCCATACACACACACACACATGTATCTCCCAAAACCCTATGTCACCAATACACCAACAAAAAGGGCTGAGGAAACCTTCATCCCGAAGGACCGCGGTACTTACAGTGGCGACTTCACTGGGGAATACGTGGACAAACGTCCACCCGAGGTCAAACTCTCTAAATAGGTGCTATCAATAAATGACAGAATGTTCTCTCTAAACTTTTATAAAAAAAAAAGAAAAAAAAATATACAAAACAAAAAACAAAAAAAATAAATAAATGAATAAATAAATACCATAATATATTTGTCTGGCTAACCCTTGTGTGTACTAACCGCATCATGCATAGTGCTCGAAGTGAAATCAAACGGCGAGGGTACTCCCTGTCGTGCCTTTACTCCCGAGGAGGTGAGGCACATCATGCTAAGTACTCTGAGATCGGATGATAGCCGCTTCCTGTACCACTTTCTTGCACACATACACTGCATGGGAACTCCTCTTACCCCGTAGTTAGTCGTTGGACCCCATGAGTAGTCATGGGTAATTCGCGTGGCTACAGCCCTTGATATTTACTTGTACGAGTTTAGAATCACCAGCGAGGGTATTCACTAGTGTCTTGTGGAGTGCTCGCAACTCAAAAAAGGCACTAGCTCGATTACTCTGAGTTTGTGTGACCTATTCTCCAGGTATATCAAAAGAACCACGTGCCTACAATTCGCGACCACGAGCGATAGGTATATCGGTTCTGTCAAGGGTGGCCTTGTTCTGTCCTATGAAAGCCTACCCATTACATGCATCATGTAGGAAAATAGACCACATATGATTAGGGTACGACACAAACTAACCTTTGTTAGCTGTAAGAAAGACCGAGTTTAGGGTCATTTGACGATTAACCTGGTTTTGATATGAGATACCGCCAAAGATAAGGAATTCCATAGTCCCACGATGGTCCCTCAAAGAAAAATGGAAGTCCACTTCCATATAATGGAACCTTACATGTCCCTCGAGAGAAAAAAAAGAAGGCATCTCATCTTGACTCCAGACATAATCATCAATGACCCGGTAACTAGGATCTTTCTTTTGTTTGTTTTTTGTTGTGTTCAAAAATTCTTGGGCAATGACGGCATTCGAAGTCTGGCCTCAGAAGGAGTCTGCTGAAACTCTGATGACCACTCCAAGCAATGACGGCATTCGAAGTCTGGCCTCAAAAGGAGTCTGCTGAAACTCTGATGACCACTCCGATTGCTTGAGTCGAATAAAATAATAAAATGAAACAAATGTTATAAAATACAAAAAAATCATAAACAAAAAAAAAATAGATAAATAAAATAAAATTCTTCTTTAGCCTTCTTAGGGTCTAAACTAGGTATTCTTCTCTCTTTCGTAGAAGCACGATTCCGTCCTTATCCATCTGGGTCCGACGAGACGGAAGGTTGACTCGAGCCAACCCACCATTCTCCTCAAGATCCCTGATTCCTTCCAGTTCATCTTCAGAGATATCACTTATGAGTAACATGAATCCTCCGAAGGATCACTTATCTGAAAGTCACATCGAAGATCGAGTGGATAGGCTGCAAGTAGACATGGCCGAAATGCGGCAACTCATGGCACAACTAGTTCAGTCAGTCAATGAACTATTTAGGGGCGGATCCATAGCTGGACCAGCAGAGCAAGAAGTTCGAAAAACTAACCCCGCAACCCTCAAGACTCCAATCATCATACCAGTAGAAGAAGGGGAAGATAGCCACCCTATGGACCCTCCTGAGACTGAAAGGGAGAAGAAAATGAGAGAAAAAGTAGCCGAGTTGGAAGTGGTTGTCAAGGGCAAAGTCAAAGAAAAAGATGAAGAAGACCTGGTGTTCTTTCCCGAAGGGAAAATCCCCGAAGATTTCAAATGGAAATTGGATAAGTTCGACAGATCGGGAGATCCTAGGGCTCATCTCAAGATTTTTGCCACCATTGCCAGATCATGGGGACTTTCTGAAAACCAAATGGGACAGGCGTTCTTATATTCTTTGGCCGGATCTGCTTTGAGGTGGTTAACCCAGCTTGATCACACCCAAACCCAGTCATGGGCCTCTGTGGTTAAAGCCTTCACTAAGCAATATTCATACAACACTGAGATGATATTACTTGAAGAGAATTGGAAACCTTGAGGTAAGAACCAAGTGAAGAGTTCTCAAACTACATCATGCGGTTCAGGGAGAAGGCTGCGAAAATGTGGAACCGCCCTACTGAGGAGGAGCAGGTCGAGATATTGTTAGAAAATCTGTATGGGGAGTACCGTGAGAAGATATACTACTAGCACATCAAAACATTTGATGCTCTTATGACAATCGGGAAGAAGATTGAAGATAAGATCTTTAAAGAAAGGCAGAATCAAGGTATGACCCGTGAAGCATCAGGAAGCTATTCGGCAAGGAAAAGCCTAAGAGCCAAAGGAGGAAATGCTGTAGGGACAAGTAGCCAGGCGGTAGAAGTCTAGGTGGTAGCCACAGGATCCACCCCTCTTGTGATCCAAACTGAATCTGAAGCATCCAGGAGGAATTTCAACTTTGAAGGAATGATGCCCTCATTGTTATTCACCAAGCTCAAGAAACAGGGAATGATCAATTCCGTTCCTCCTAAGCCTGTGGATTTGAACAATCCACCTACCTGGTATAAGCCCAATCTGTACTGTCATTACCACGACCAATAAGGCCATCATACGGATAGATGCCTAGCTCTCAAGCATGCGATCCAGGACTTGATTGACGAGGGTAAAATTGAACTTCAGAAGAAGCAGCCGCCAAATGTCACCATAAATCCTCTACCTAACCATGGAGTAAATATGCTTCAAGAGGATGCCGAGCAAGCAGATCCTACCACCTTGATTCATCCAGTCGGGAAGAGGAAGCTAATAAAGGCACACGTCTATATAGCAATGTTGACCAAGAAAGTTAAGGAGGAAAAAGAACCACAGATTCGACAAGAGGTGTCTCAGGAAGTGGATCGGCCCGATTCCCCTTTCTATCATCCAAAATTAGAAGGTGCCACATGGGTAGAATACCAGATACCTGCATAGAAAATCTCACAACCACTGGTGAAGGAGACCTATTCCCCAGAGTCGTCTACGGGATCAGTGAACATGCTGTAGGAAGAGACACCATTCCAAGATCCTACCACATTGATCCAGCTTATCCCGTGGTATTCAGGAAGAGATGAGCAGTCACGGCAAGCACGGGCAGAAAGGATGCAGATTTGCGTTTATTGCGCCCGAACCAACTGTGACGGGAATATCCAAACAGGCGGGCAACCATGTGACCAAGGTAGAGGTATAGCATCCATCAACCGGCTTCGAAAGTTGGATTTCTTGGAGTATGGATTAGAGGGTCTCAAGATAATGACACCATTGTGCAAGTATGGTTTCTCATCATCCGAAATATCTCACCTGGTTCCTGATGAAGAAGAAGGGACTGAAATCACCAGAGTCACACCTCAGCTCCTTAAAGCAGTCTCAGCACTAGCTATTGGACAAGCTCTGACCAAAGAAGTCTCTCTTGCCCATGTAAGGGGAGATATTGACAACAGCTCAGATGAGGAAGACGACCAAGATATCCACGAGGGATGGATAGAGTATGCCGAGCAAAGTCCAACAATGGAGGACGAAGGAGTAGAAGCGATGGATTGGGTAAATAACATCGAAAGCGATGATAATAATGACCCTACCAGCCTTATTCAACCCGTATCATCAGATGAGTATGAAAGCAGAGATGATGAGGAGATATCATCTCCAGAGGTTCCCAGAGGCGATTGGACGGTGTCCAGAGAAGATTTTGAGCGTTGGAACATGAGCGCCTTCTATCAGGTCGCAGATATACTCGACGTTTCCACCCATACTCAAGAGATCCTGTACAAGGCTACTTCTCTATTTCCAGAACTAGTGTGTAGTAACTTCGTAGCACGTTGTGAGAGCTTGGTGATGCCAAATGAGAGCGATGAATTCGCTCGAACCCTCCATGAGCTGAAAAATATGACTTGGTTAGTCAATGCTTTGGCCTGTGATCTATTCGGAACTCCTCCAGAAGACCTGGTCTTGTATTCAGATTCATTCTCCTATCCAGATCCACCCCGAAGAAGTGAAACATGGGACGCATGGATCAATGATATCAGCCTCGGGGAATTTTAGATTGACCCCACCAGAGGTATCTTTCCTATGGACATCGATGATGAAGGGGAAGAGCCGTTGGAAGAAGAACAATCATCTGAAGAAGATGAAAGTGAGAAAGAATCTGCATCAAAGGAATCCAATGTTGAAGTGTCTGAAGGGGAAGAAGAAACAGAGGATAAGGAATCTTGGCAACCGAGGACACGTCTGGAGAAGTACGAGAACATTTACGGACCCGCACCTTGGGAATTATCATTCCGGGTGAACAAGATCCACCGGGAAGTCGATAAAATCCAGGAAACACTCATGAGGACGGTGGTCTTGGATGATAAGTACCAGGAGGAGCTTCAACAGCTGGAATCTATTAGAGAATAGTGGGCGCTCCCTCAAGCAATTCGCCATTTGGAAAACTCTGTAAAGCTAACTTTGGCCTTGACACAAGACCTATGTGGGACTCCTCCCTCGTCTCCGTATCAGGGTGACAGAGAATACCGCGCATGGGCAAGAGCACATGATGATTTCTATATGTGTCATGTCAATGAGGGAGAAGCAGTAAATGACCCAACAGGGAATATCCACCCAGTTATTTCAACCCCAGAAAAGAGGTCCGAAAGTTCAGTTTCTCAAGGAGAAAAGAAGGATCGCAGCTTCTATAAGTCATTGGTGAAAGCAAGGAAGATGTACCAAGCGGCTTCGGAAGCCTTTCATGCCATTGGCCAATTGATACTAGAAGATCCCCATACAGTCCAGCAGGTTGCTGAAAAGCGAGAAACCCTGTCAGGAATCCTAAATCAAGCCCGAAAGTCTGTCGTGGCCTTGTCTGATGAAGGAGGTAAAACCCGAATTTGTCCCAAAGGTCCTCTTATCATCACTGATAGTGACGAAGAAGATGGGGACTTTTGCCCAGTTCGATTGGTCATTAAAGAAAGAGCGTCAGAGGTGGCAGAAACCAGGAGTGGCCGAAACTTCAAGAATAAAGAGTTGACAGTGGAAAAATATCGGTCTAGCCAGTCCACGGCAGTTGTTGAACCAGAAAACCGAGTACTAGACCAATTGAAGAAAGCCCAAGCCAACATCTCAATCTGGGGTTTATTAATGGCATCACCAACCCACCGAGAAGCTGTTTTGAAAGCTCTTACCAAGGTTCAAGTGCCCATAGAAATGGGGCCTGAGGAATTATCTCACATAGTGGGGGCCACTTATGCCATTCAGTCACTCTTTTTCTCAGAAGAGGATTTACCCCCAGGAGGAAAGAATCACAACCGGGCACTTTACATTACGGTGGACTGTAACTAGAATCAGGTCCCCCAGGTTCTAATAGACAATGGGTCCGCCCTCAATGTGATGCCCCTCAAAGCAGCCAGATGCATGGGTTTATCTCTAGACAAAATGAAGTCGTCCAGTCAAACCATCAGGGCATACGACAATTCCAGAAGGGAGGTGATTGGGATTCTTACCACCAGTGTCAAGATTGGACCAGCCTGCTTTACCATAGACTTCCAAGTCATCGACATTCAAGCATCCTTCAATATGTTGCTTGGAAGACCATGGCTACATTCAACGGGAGCCCTAGCATCAAGTCTTCATCAAAAGCTGAAGTTCATATATGATCATAAAGTGATTACCATTTTTGGAGACCCGAAAATGGTACACACTTTGGCCAACATTGAAGTAGGAGGTTCATCCTCGTAAGAAGTGCAGCTGGGTGGGTTTGAAATCGGCCACATTTGTACTACCTCTGCAAGTGAAGAAGACCAGAGTCTAGGGAAATTCCTGACAATATGGAGCGAAGCCTCTGTAAAGATTATGAGAAAGATGAAATATTTCCCTGGATTGGGATTGGGTAAAAACCAACAAGGGGTACCGGCATTCCCGGAGATACCAGCCAATGCCAACCGTTGTGGATTAGGGTTTAACCTGAAGAATCCAAGAAAGAAAGCCACAGGACAGACGAATAGTATGGTAAATGGTGAGCCATATTTCAAGACTCTGAACGGGTACTTCGTGAAAGAGGGAGAAGACTTCCCTTACTGTGGAAATCCAGAACCATGGTTCAATCAAGAACAGGGCGAACGTCTACCAGGACTAGAAATATTCTTTAAGAACGAAGTAGACTGGATAGCCATGGAATTGGATCAAGCCAGCAAGAAGGAAGTCACAGGGGATCAAGGGATCGGCAAACTGTTCGAAGTAGCAGTGATCATTGAAGAAGAAGAAGAAGGACCGGCACCACATCTTCTCATACAACCTCTCCAAGGATCCGTAGCAAATTGGGCAAGAATGATGGAAGATTTCCATATTAATGAATCTGAAGTTGTAACCAGCTCTAGCATAGTCCTGTCTAGGTCTATATCTGAGTCTGTATCTGAGTCCGGTGGAAATGTCCAGTCCATTGGGTCTGTCTGTACTCTTCCCCTTATCATGAATGAAATTACTGATTCTGAGTATGTTTCTTCTTCTTCTTCCTATTCTTCTGATGATGATAATGTCTTAGAACATCGTAATCTGTTAGAACAATTGGAGCAAAGAAGAGCTCAACCCGTCCGAGAGGATACCCACCCCGTAAATATAGGGACCGATCACTGCCATCGAATAATCAAAATTGGTGCTTCTCTCAACAATAACGAAACATCCCAAATGATCTCTCTCCTCAAGGAATTTGAGGAAGTCTTCGCCTGGTCCTACAAGGATATGCCCGGCATCGATCCAAAGATTGTGCAACATGAATTACCAACATATCCGGAGGCTTGCCCAGTCAAGCAGAAGTTAAGAACGATGCGGCCGGAATGGAGTGAGAAGATCAGGGAAGAAGTAATCAAACAATGGACTGCAGGATTTCTTCAAGTAACTCAGTACCCTCAATGGTTGTCCAATATTGTCCCAGTCCCTAAGAAAGATGGGAAGGTCAGAATGTGTGTGAATTTTCGTGACCTAAACAGGGTCAGCCCGAAGGATGATTTTTCGTTACCCCACATTGACATTTTGGTAGACAACACTGCAGGCCATGCTCTACTGTCCTTCATGGACGGTTTCTCAGGATATAACCAAATTAGTATGTGCCCGGAGGACAGGGAGAAAACTGTCTTCACCACACCCTGGGGCACATTTTGTTACAAAGTAATGCCTTTTGGGTTAAAAAATGCTGGGGCAACATATCAAAGAGCGGCCACGGCTATCCTACACGACATGATACACAAAGAAGTAGAGGTATATGTCGATGATATGATAGTCAAATCTATTGACCGACAAGGCCATGTTGTAGCTCTTAGAAAGTTTTTTGAAAGAATCAAAGAATACAAGCTAAGGCTGAACCCTCAGAAGTGTGTGTTTGGGGCCAAAGCAGAAAAATTACTGGGATTTCTTGTCAGTGAAAGAGGGATAGAAGTGGACCCTGACAAGATAAAAGCCATCACGGAAATGCCCCACCCCGGACAGAAAAAGAGGTACGAGGATTTTTGGGCCGCATCCAGTACATCAGCAGATTCATATCTCGGTTGACATCCACTTGTGAACCTATCTTCAAACTCCTAAGGAAGAAAGATCCGAAAGAATGGAACGAGAAATGTCAAGATGCCTTTATGAAAATCAAAGAGTATCTACTTTCTCCTCCTATACTTGTCCCTCCAGTGTTCGGCGAACCTTTGCTCCTATATTTGTCAGTAGGAGAAACAGCGGTTGGATCAATGATGGCCCAAGTTGGCAAGGCGGATGGAGAAGAGCATGCAATCTACTATGTGAGCAGGAAATTCATCGAGTATGAAACTCGATATACCCCAGTAGAAAAGACATGTACATCTCTGGTTTGGGTAACTAAGCGCCTGAGGCACTACATGGTGTCACATCCCGTTAGGTTGATCTCTCGTATGGATCCAATTAAGTACCTCTTTGAGAAACCAGCATTGACAGAGAGGATGGCTAGGTGGTTGTTGCTATTATCAGAATTCGACATAACTTATGTCAGTCAAAAGTCTGTGAAAGGGCGAGCAATCTCTGACCATCTAGCAGCATTTCCCTCAGAGTATGATTCCCGAGCAACGGAGGACCTCTTCCCAGATGAAGATTTGTACTCCGTAGAAGCCGGACCAACTAGGGGGTGGCAACTGTACTTTGATGGAGCCTCCAATCAAAAAGGATTTGGCGCAGGGGTGTTATTGATAACCCCAGAAGACTTTTACTTGTCGATGGCCTTCAGATTGGAATTTAGTTGTACCAATAACATAGCAGAGTATGAAGCTTGTGCTATTGGGTTAGAAATGGCTCTGTCTGTAGGAGTTGACAAAATTAAAGTTTACAGAGATTCCTCTGTGGTGATCTGTCAAACACAAGGAAAGTGGAAGACTAAGGATGAGAAGTTGAAGCCCTACCAAGTCTATCTGGAACAACTGACGCAATGCTTCAAGGAAGTTTCTTTTGAGTATCTGCCCAGGGATAGCAATCGGTTCGCCGATGCTTTAGCCACTTTGGCGTCCATGGTAGAATGTGATACTCGAGACAAGATCCAGCCCTTCCTAATAGAAAGAAGGACTTGCCCAGCGTATGGAGAACCAGTCAATACGCTCACCAAGGATGGAAGACCTTGGTATGCTCCAGTGGTCGACTACATCAAGGAAAGGAGATATCTTGAAGAGTTTTCAGAAAGAGAGAAGAGGCATTTACGAAAATATGCCACTCAATTCATCCTCCAAGGAAACTTGTTGTATAAGAGGTCTTATGATGGTATCCAACTACTATGTGTGGATGAGGATCAGGCTCAAATCATTATGGAAGAAATCCATCAAGGAATATGTGGACCACACATGAATGCAAGGATGCTGGCCAAGAAAATTCTCAGGATGGGATACTATTGGGCCACTATGGAAGCTGAATGTGCTACCTTCGTAAGGCGATGTCATAAATGCCAGATATTTGCCAACATCATTCATATTCCTCCGACAGAGTTGCACTCATTAAATGCCCCTTGGCCATTTTCTACCTGGGGAATTGATGTAGTTGGAAAAATAACTCCAAAGGCTTCAAATGGACATCAATTCGTGTTAGTCGCCATCGACTATTTCACAAAATGGGTAGAGGCTCAATCTTATGCAGTCCTAACTTCCGCCAAGGTGGCAAAGTTCATAAAAGAGAATCTCATCTGCAGATACGGTGTACCGCAACAGTTGATTTCAAATCAAGGCCTGCATTTCAGGGGAAAAGTGGAAGAACTCTGCAACCAATTTGGCATTAAGAGGCATAAGTCTACTACTTACCGACCACAGACTAATGGAGCAGTAGAAGCAGCTAACAAGAATATGAAGGTCATATTGCAAAAGATGGCAGATACACACAATGACTGGGCAGAGAAACTTCCACTAGCTTTATGGGCATATCGGACATCTATCCGAACCTTTACCGGAGCTACCCCGTATTCTCTGGTATATGGGATGGAAGCCGTATTACCGGTAGAAATTCAGGTCCCTTCTCTTCGAGTCTTACTCGATAGTCAATTGCCAGAAGGAGAATGGGTAAGGGCCAGGTACGAAGAGCTCAATCTCCTAGATGAGAAAAGGATGAAGGCCATGGATAATCTCAAGAAATATCAGCAAAGAATGGCTAGGGCATTCAATAAAGGTGTCCGCACTCGGAGCATTGAGGAGGGAGATTTGGTCCTTAGAGAGCAGCGAGCTCCAGTCCACGTCCCAAGAGGAAAATTCCGACCCAATTGGAGTGGACCCTACAAAGTCAAGACCATATTGCCAGGACAGGCGGTCCAACTCTCTGATCTTGACGGAGAAGATCTTCGGGGTCTGGTCAATATGGACCAGCTAAAGAAGTATTTTGTCTGAGATATGTGAAGCAATTTGAACTACGTTCGACCTGATTCCTCCAAAGGGATACGTAGGCAACTCGATGTATTCGGGTACGGTCTCAAAAAAAAGAAAAAAAAGAGAGAAGAAAAAAAAAAAAAAAGACAAGGCATTGTATCGGTTTCCTCCCATAAATTCCGCCAGCCGGCGTCCTTTGCACATATGGGTAAATCTCGCCATTTGGCCTTCCATTCCTTAACCTAGCTTATAAGTGAAAGTCATCTAGAGTTGGTTATTAACAAAGGATTTATTCATTCTGTGTCGCAAAATGCTAACCCAATTCTTGATACAGGTAGCATGAGAGGATTAAAGAAAGAAGGACTCGACGAATAGTTGCGTCAGTGGACTCTCCGGATGAATGTGGACGAGCCTACACTCCTAGAGGATCACCATCTGATAGTATTGGGAAGGATCGGTTGTTTCAAGCTCCATCATGATTTACTAAGGGAAGTGTTGAAGTGCTGGAACCCCCAATTGCACGCGTTTCACTTCGAAAAAGTCTGGCTGGCTCCGACCATTGAAGAATTCCGGGCTTGCATGATGTCACCCCCTCGAGGAAAGTCGTTCCTCCCAACTATGAAGAAAGAACAGCTCTTCAAAAATTTGGGAGATTTCTTTGCCATGAATAAGAAGGAGTTAAAGCAAGTTCTCAATTATGACAAGGTGGATGCGTTGAAAGTTGTGAAGATCTTCAACAACAATGGATTTGAAGAAGAAAGACAGATCCGACGCAGAAGGTGGGCATACTTATTCTGTATGATTGGGAGGTACTTGTTAGCATCTCCAGGAAAAGGCATGTAGCCAATAATTGCAGAAGTGGTGAGGCAAATTGAAGAAGGATACGACATCGCTCCTACCGTTTTAGCAGAAACATTCAAAGGGTTTGATACCATGAGTCAGTCTCAGAAATACGGTACAGATTTCCTTCATGGATCTCCGGTGGTATTCCAAATGTGGTTGATGGAAAAACTAAAACTGGTCACACCAATTCCGTGTCCTCACCTCCGGCCTATGCATTATCAAATACAAAGGGAAAAGTCAGAATTCCACAAGGTCCAAGACTGGAAGAAATATTTGGAGGAGACAGATGTCCAAGAAATCCAGTGGAACTGCCCTTGGATGAAGGCCGAGAGAGAAAAATCAGAAACATCAGGGAACAATTATGTGAGATTCATGGGTTTAACTCACATCAGTTTTTATATCACTTCCTTAGTATCTCCGAGGCAGGAACAACCTAAGATGGAAAATTTCAGAACCTCAGAGATGTGACACAAGAAGTGGTGATGTTATTATCCGAAAAATGTTACAAATAAGTGATATCAATTGGATGTTCCTATCTTTACTTGTTTGTCTTTCTTTTCTCAATTTCTCTGTCCTTGCTCATGTAATGGAACCATTTACCAATGGAATTTGTGCTTCTAAGGAAAGGGATGGAGTCTCATGTGCATTTCAAAGAAAGAAATATCCAATGAATTCATAGACAATTCGTTTGTGTACAAAAAAAAAGAAGAAGAAGAAACGTGTACATAAAAATTGCACCAGTATCCATACCAAAGTGTATAAACAAAAAAGAGAAGGGAAGGAAAATAAATGTACATAAGTGTAACAATATTTCCAAATAAAAAAAATAAAAAAAAAAGAGGAGCGGTCATGACTCAGGGGAGTAATCGTCAACATTCAAGCCTCCCCCCTCTCTGCTTTGGGACGCTATCAAGGCATCCCTCTCGACCTTAGCCCGCGTAAGGTTGAACTGCAGCTGATCATTTGCAAGCCTGAGTCTCTCAATCTCTCTCCAACAATGGTCGAGCTCAACCCTCTAAAAAAGGAGAGAGAAAGAGAGAGAGAGAGGAAAATCAAAAGATAAGCAAGAAATAACAATAATAAAAAATTGAAATAAAAAAAAAAAAAGAAAAAAAAAGAAAGAAGAAAGGGGGGGGGGGGGAAGAGACGAAGCATTACCATACTATGGCCCGTGTCCACACGCGAGATGATCATCTCATCCATGCTCGCCATCATGCACCTCATATCGGCGTATCGGCTCGCATCCACCTAAACATGATAACCACCCAAGATGTCAAGAGTTTGAAAAATAATGGATGAAGTTAGGAAAGTCGGATGTGCTTACCCCGTCATAAGGAAGAGGGAGGCCTAGGTCCGTATCTGCAGCCCGAGGGGGTGGTAAGATGACCTCAACCATCCCAGGCTCGTGGTGGCGAATGAACCACGAACGATACCCTGGGATGTGGTCATCTAGACCAGCAATCCACAGGGCTGAAACCTCTCCAGAAGGCCCAACACCTGACTCCACCTCCCCTACTCGGGAGGCGCGAGAAGAACTCCCACCACCATAGACCCCTGGAATCATGGGGCGACCTGGAAACTGTCAAGAGGAGAAACACATCAGAATAAAAGATAGATTAACAATTTGAGGAGAAGAGGGGAAAATGGAGGAAATCTTACCTGAGGACCCTTGCGGGTGAGGGGGACGCAGACTGTCTCTCGGAGAAGGAAGTCGGTATAGTCCGTCTCGGCTAGCACCAGCCCAATCGCAGGCTCACCAACCCTCCAGTGCTTGATTTCATCCGGATCCATTAAGGCTGGCTGATGGACCCGAGCAGGAGGAGGGCAGGGCACCAAGCGAGCCTCAGACCACTGCAGGGATACTCGCTCTCCCAAGTAAAAAGCAAACCCCCATGGGCCCTCAAAAAGGACCCTGCGAGTGGAGAGAGCTGAGGCCCTGTCAAACATGTCCAGCTCTAAAATCACCTCCCCCAAATAAGGACGGAGAGAAGCCTGTCAAGAAAGAGTCAAGATCAATGCAAAAATAAAAAGGAAGAGAAGAAAAGAGAAAATAAGATAAACAACCACTTTAAATTTACCTTGATCGGCTGCAGCTCATTCAGGAGGCCACGAATGGACCCAAGGTCCTTATGGCGACCGCTCCTGAGCAAGCGGGACTTACGCCATCGCGTAGTCTGAGGAAAGGTGGTTTCGGGGTCATCCCCAGGTCTAAAAGTAGGGACCCAAAATCGAAGGATCTCATACCTCCACGTCTGCAATAGGCAATCATAAATGAGCTCAAAAAAATAAGAATAAAATAAAAAACAAAAAAAAGGAAAAGAGAAAAAGGCAAAGTTGAGAGAACTCACCCATAAGACATAGCAGCATTCGATCAGGTTGGGTGACCCCACAACCAGATAATCTAACATATCCAGGAAGTAGGCGTACGCCGAGCCCCCCCAATCGTAGCCCGCGGCCAAGTCAAAATGCTCAAAGAAGCAAACATATGCGGTGTCGGCTGTCACCGTACCCGTCATATCGCTGAAGATCACCTCCGCCAGTAAGAATAGGAGGAAGCATCGAGCCTGCTGATCCTGAAGGATGGACGGCGACTGGTCTGTAACGACCTTCTCATCCCAGCTACCCCTCAGGACCGACGCGGGGATCTCTCTCCCTGTAACGGCAATCCCCAACTGCTGCCTGTAGTACTCCAGGCGCTCTGATGGCTCTGCCGAGGTTATAATCCTCTCCTCCGGAGTCAGTGTCACGGGTAATCCACCAAAGGGCAGTCCCGTGATCATGTAAAAATCTAGGGGGGTGACCGTCGCCTCACCAAAGAGAAGGTGAAATGTATGGGTGCTCGGCCACCACCTCTCTATCAGAGCCCTCGCAGTCGGACTATCCAACTCGCGAGCCAGGGACGAGGCGATGTGCCCTAGCCTGGTCCGAATAACCCGCGACTGTACCGTTGGACAAAGTGTGCGGTACCACTCTGAAACAGCCTCCAGCCCACAATATTTCTTAGGTGAAGGAATGGAGCTGCCCTGCAAAGAAAAATAAGGCAAATGGTTAGCCGAGATAGTGAGGACAACAATTTAACAATTAAATAAAAAAAAAAAGAAAAAAGAGAGAAAGAGGGAGAGGCTGTATCTAGAGGCGTTACCTAGATTTATGTGATAAAAGATACTTAAGGAAGTATCTGATGGCCTCGCTTTGATTTACGTGCCACTAGATGCCTAGGACGGTATCTAGAGGCGTTACCTTGATTTGCATGCCAAAGGACACTTAAGGTGGTGTCTGATGGCCTCGCTTTGATTTACGTGTCACTAGGTGCCTAGGAGGGGATCTAGAGGCGTTACCTTGATTTGTGTGCCAAAGGACACTTAAGGTGGTGTCTGATGGCCTCGTTTTGATTTACGTGCCACTAGGTGCCTAGGAGGGGATCTAGAGGCGTTACCTTGATTTGCATGCCAAAGGACACTTAAGGTGGTATCTAATGGCCTCGCTTTGATTTGCATGCCACTAGGTGCCTAGGAGGGTATCTAGAGGCGTTACCTAGATTCACGTGCCAAAGGACACTTAGGGTAGTGTCTGATGATCTCGCTTTGATTTGCATGCCACTGGGTGCCTAGGAGGGTATCTAGAGGTGTTACCTAGATTCACGTGCCAAAGGACACTTAGGGTAGTGTATGATGGCCTCGCTTTGATTTACGTGCCACTAGGTGCCTAGGAGGGTATCTAGAGGCGTTACCTAGATTCTCATGCCAAAGGACACTTAGGGTAGTGTCTGATGGCCTCGCTTTGATTTACGTGCCACTAGGTGCCTAGGAGGGTATCTAGAGGCGTTACCTAGATTTGCGTGCCAAAGGACACTTAGGGTAGTGTCTGATGGCCTCAATTTGATTTGCGTGCCACTAGGTGCCGAGGAGGGTATCTAGAGGCATTACCTAGATTCATGTGCCAAAGGACACTTAGGGTAGTATCTGATGGCCTCGCTTTGATTTGCGTGCCACTAGGTGCCTAGGAGGGTGTCTAGAGACATTACCTAGATTCGCGTGCCAAAGGATACTTAGGGTAGTGTCTGATGGCCTCGCTTTGATTTGCGTGCCACTAGGTGCCTAGGAGGGTATCTAGAGGCGTTACCTAGACTTACGTGCCACAGGACACTTAAGGTGGTATCTGATGGCATCGCTTTGATTTGCGTGCCATTGGGTGCCTAGGAGGGTATCTAGAGGCATTACCTAGATTTGCATGCCAAAAGACACTTAGGGTATTGTCTGATGGCCTCGCTTAAATTTGTGTGCTACTAGGTGCCTAGGATGATATCTGGGGGCATTACCTACATTTGCGTGCCATTAGGAGCTTGGGGCAGAATCTAGGGGCATTACCTCTAATCTATGTGGTGAGGTATGAAGCTAATATAAATAAATGCATAAATTGAAAGGGAAAGAGTAAGAATACTGACCTGGCCCCATATGGAGCGGCAACCATGGCGGGCCGTGTCGGCCAGGGTGACCCCTGAAAGATACCATGCAGCCCGTGCATCGCGAGTAGTGGTACCGAGTAGTGGCTCCCGGTGAGACTGGCGTCCTCGTCGGCGGAAAGACATGGTGTGAGCAAATAAAAAGGGTTTGAAGTCAAAAATCAAAAACAGCAGAGCTTCGCAGCAGAAATGAGAGTGAAGGAATGAGGGAGGGAGCCCTCTATTTATAAATTCTCTATCGCGCCCACGGCGCCGAGGAATTCTCGACGGTCTCGTGGAACAGCGGCCCACGGCGCCGTGGAGGATTGCCCACGGAGTCGTGAAGTCTGGCACGGTGCCGTGCACACGGGGCCGTGCAAGCACGGTGCCGCCCATACACGGGGCCGTGCTGACCCGCACACGGCGCCTTGGACCAAAAAAATAAAATAAAATAAAATAAATAAATAAATAATAAAAATAAATAAAAATAAAAAATAAAAAATAATATATATATATATATATATATAAAATATCCCCAGTGAAATCCCTCAATACTAACTTTCGGTCGAGTGGTGCCTTATCACCCTCCAAACTTGATGGTTTCGATCAAGTGGCACCTTATGACCATCCAAGTTTGACTTTTGGTTGAGTGGTGCCTTATCACCCTCAAATTGGATCTTCGGGCCGAGTGGTGCCTTATCTAGATCTTCGGTCGAGTGGTGCCTTATCACCCTCCAAACTTGATGGTTTCGGTCGAGTGACACCTTATGACCATCCAAGTTTGACTTTTGGTTGAGTGGTGCCTTATCACCCTCAAATTGGATCTTCGGGCCTAGTGGTGCCTTATCTAGATTTTCGATCGAGTGGTGCCTTATCACCCTCCAAACTTGATGGTTTCGGTCGAGTGGAACCTTATAAACCATCCAAGTTTGACTTTTGATTGAGTTGTGCCTTATCACCCTCAAATTGGATCTTCGGGCCGAGTGATGCCTTATCTAGATCTTCGGTCGAGTGGTGCCTTATCACCCTCCAAACTTGATGGTTTCGGTCGAGTGGAACCTTATAACCATCCAAGTTTGACTTTTGGTCGAGTGGTGCCTTATCACCCTCAAATTGGATCTTCGGGCCTAGTAGTGCCTTATCTAGATCTTCGGTCAATTGGTGCCTTATCACCCTCCAAACTTGATGGTTTCGGTCGAGTGGAACCTTATAACCATCCAAGTTTAACTTTTGGTCGAGTGGTGCCTTATCCCCCTCAAATCGGATCTTCGGGCCGAGTGGTGCCTTATTTAGATCTTCGGTTGAGTGGTGCCTTATCACCCCCAAAATTTTATCCCAGTGGAGTCCCTCATATTCGATCTGGTGGACCAAGTGGTACCTTACCTAGGTCTTTGGTCGAGCGGTGCCTTATCACCCTAAAAAATTGTTTGAGCAATGCTCACAAGATAAAGATTTGGTTCTTCCGAGTTTTTCTTTTAAGGATTATCGAAAGATTTCATCACGATTAACCGCCTGTTTTTAGCAACTCTGCCGCCTTTGAGCAAAGTACATGCTCTTGGTGACAAAATTAGTTGGTCTTTTGTCTTTACCCTTCGGCTGTTGGCACAGGCCTCGGCCAAAGAGGGGCAAACTGTAGACACTGATTTTTTTGTCACCCCCTAATTGGCGATGATGACAACGGGACATGGACGATGGACGACGCACCCTCCCTCTTTTCAGATCCAAAGATACCTGACCCATGGGACCAAGAACCATGCTGAGCACAAAATGATCCATTTTAGGCCAAAAAAACAAGGAAAAATGGCACTGCGCGCCCACGGCGCCGTGGACTCTTCCCAAGGCGCTGTGGACGCCTTCCCACGGCACTGTGGGGAGGTGTACCGGATTTCCACGGCGTCATGAGGGGGTGTGACATCAGCCTGCTGACATCACCCACGGCACCGTGGACATCTCCACGGCGCCGTGGGGGACTTTTTCGGCTAGGAGAGAGAAAAGGTCCCTCCCTATAAATAGGAGGGTCCCCTCCCACATTTCCCAAGGAATTTTGGGTGGAGAGACCCTCCCCAAGTGATTCCTAGCATCTTTTCCCCCTTTTTCACCCTCATTTCCCTTCCTTCTCTCATGAGTGTGTGAGTGCTTGAAGTTTTCTTGTGGCGGACAGATCCTTCGATTGTCCCTCTGAGTATAGAGCGTTTTGGCTCCTTGGCTTTGGTATCCCGTCCGTGCACGGATAACCATCGAAACTCCTTTGCTACAGATGTTATTCTGTCTGGTTACTCTTTTCCAAATCACTCGAAAGAGCCGTTACTCTGCCGAGAAAGAAGCAGCGTCGGCCCATAAGTCCATCTCCCCTGAGCCAGGGGCATACAACCATACAGGTATAATTATTGCATTTTTGTTGATCCAATGTAATCCTTTCATATTTTACCGCTTTAGTCTGCATTTTTCACATATATAATGTAGTTTATTATACTTTAGTTTAATTCATAGCATCTGAATGTAGTTCATAATATCCCCCATCCCCGTAATAAGAGAGAAACAACATTCGTCCTTATGTAGCATCTAACACAGAGAGACTGGCTTCGACCGGGCGAGGTGGGTGCCTAACACCTTCCCACACTCGTAACCTGACCCCTTACCCCAACCTTTGGTTGGACCATATGGAGTCACGTAGCCCGATTCTGCTCACCACGGGTAGGGCTACACTTAATGGGTCCTAGGCCCTAACCCTAGGTGGCGACTTCTCATTAGGTTAACATATTTTAATGCATGATCCCAATCCCCTATTTATCATATATTGACAATGTTATCCATATCCATACACACACACATGTATCTCCCAAAACCCTATGTCACCAATACACCAACAAAAAGGGCTGAGGAAACCTTCGTCCCGAAGGACCGTGGTACTTACAGTTCCAAAACAGATACCTCTCTCTTTATTCGGCTCCATGGCAGTCGGATTTGCTACATACTCATTTATGTTGATGATATCTTAGTCACCAGCAATGGTTCACATGAGGTGTCTTCTCTTCTTCGTCAGTTATCCAGTGAGTTCTCCATCAAAGATCTTGGGGCCCTTCATTTCTTCTTAGGCATTGAGGCTTTACCTCACTCCAAAGGCATTATTCTATCTCAATCAAGATATATTTCAGATTTACTGCACCAGGCTAGTATGACCGCTTGCAAACCTGTGCACACTCCTATGGCCACGACCTTTAAGGCATCTGATTCAGGGGGTGCCCCTCTGCCAAACCCCACTAAGTACCTGTCGATTGTTGGGGCCCTACAGTATGTTACACTAACACGCCCTGATGTTTCTTTTGTTGTCAACTGGGCTTGCCAGTTTATACACTCTCCTACAGTGGACCACTGGCAACTCGTCAAGCGTATTCTTCGCTACCTTAAGAGCACCCGTACTCATGGCTTAATTTTTGAGTGCTCTCCATCTCGCTCCCTCCAGGCCTTCTCTGATGTCGATTGGGCTAGTGACGCCTTAGATCGCAAGTCCACCGGTGGGTTTGCAATTTTTCTTGGTCCAAATCTCATCTCCTAGACCTACCGCAAGCAACGCACGGTTGCTTGGTCTTCCACGGAAGCTAAATACAAGGCCCTAGCGGATGCCTCTGCAGAGCTAATTTGGTTGGAATCTTTGTTTCAAGAGCTGGGCTTCCCATTGTCTGGCCCGTCCATCCTTTGGTGTGACAATATCGGCGCCACATACCTCTCCGCCAACCCCGTTTTTCATTCGCGCACTAAACACTTGGAAATCGATTTCCACTTTGTTCGAGATTGTGTTGCTCAACGGCGACTGCAGGTTCAGTTTATTTCCCTAAGGATCAACTAGCGGATACGTTTACCAAGGCCCTTGGTACTGCATGTTTTCAATTCCTACGCGACAAGCTGAAGATTCGCATGCCAAAATCTCCACCTTGAGGGGGTGTATTAAGGAAATATTGGTCCTTCTCTCTTAATTGGCACATGGGATAACGTTTTCTATTGAGAATGGAAACCCAGATTGCATGTCTCCTTAGAGATCTACATGCGATATGGATTCCCTGCGGGCATGGCAACTCGGCTCCTTGTGATTCACCACATCTTTATTTCCATATTTTATGTTGTCATTCTCATCCACTTACCTTGTACAAATCCTAAAAGGATCTCACGTTTTGTATTCTCTATTAATACTCTTCATTGAGAGTAATCTGTAATGCAATGAATATATTCAATCTAACACTTTAGATTTTTTGGGGGGCAATTGTCAGATGGGATATTCTTCTTCTTCTTCTTTGATTCTTCATCTTCTACTCTTGAAGTTGTTGTTACTACAGGTAGGTGCAAAGTATTTTTCTATCTATTCATATGATTGAGTGTGGTTTTGTATTGTAAGATTCAGCCCATCTTGTATTTGATATGTCCAAAAGGTTGGTGATAGTCAGTTTAAGATATAAAAAAACGAATCTCATGGGCCTACTCACTTTTTTCCTCTGTTGCTTTCTTGCTTTAGCTTCTTTGTTTTTATGTTCCTTTTAGCTTCTCTTGGAATATGTGTTTGGTTTGGTAAATTAAGTGTCGGCAGGTAGCAAAGAGGATAAGATTGAGGGATTGTAGAAAGAAAGAGTGAGAAACTGAGGTTTATGGTAAATACCCAACAACATCCCTTCAACTGTGGTTGCTGGTTTCATGGTGGTGGGCCAAAATAGGTCATGCTGTCTAATGCATTGAGGGTCCCTATCCTTGGCATATTTCTGCATTTTGGATTCAGGTACAACATGTGTTGGCCCGGTTCTTATTTGGATAGCTTCAGCATAGAGCATGTGGAGGTATTCTAACTTCCATGTAGGAGTAGTTAGTAGCTCTTAATTAGAAACAAATTATTATCAAAAAACTATGTTAGGAATGATTAATATCTCACATACAACCTGAAATCGGGATACAAATGAGCTTTTTAATGCCCTATCCAACCATACGCTTCGACATGTCTCATGGTTACTAATAAATTAGAGCACTTGGAACATGAGCACTCACAACAGGAATGGTTTCACTACTTCTCTGAAGAACGATTACAAACGCTCAAATCTCACCTCTCCCTCTCAATGAGATAAGAATACTATATAGGAAGCCCTAAATCAAAAAAGTACAGTAATGCCCCTAGACACCTAAAAAGGACTATCCCGTCTAGGTCAGAGCAAGACTAAACATATCGAAATACATATTATTTCGAAGGTCTCGACGAGCTCTACAGAACTCACAGCCTTTGGCGATGTTGTATCCACTTTTTATGCTATGCGGGCACGTTTCGAGGTTGAAAAGGCCCTCCGAAGATCTCCACTGCACTTTCTAGACTGAGATTAGGCTTTAGTGCTTCACCAATAACATCCATAACGTGCTCAACATTGGGTCTTCTAGAAGGCTGTTGAGTCAGCCTTTAGTTAACACAACAAGGGGTGGAATTATCTCCTCCAGTTCCCTGCTCGGCCCAGTTCCTAAATTCCTCTAACAAGGAGGCGATGGATCCCATTCGAACAAAGTATTTGGACAGAGGTAGGATGGTCATTTCAACCCCCCATGTTAGAGGAACTAGGAAACTGGGATAGTTATCGGGTCTGCATCAGACTTCGACAGATTCATTGTTAAATGATTCAATTCCATTATACCATCATGTGATTCTTGTGATTTCATACCATATCCATATATATATATTTATTGTAAAATCCTACCAACATGCTGTAATAGGAATTCCTACTGACAAAAACAAAACATGCTCCTGTAGGAATATAAAATTTGGCCACTATTTTCCTCTTAACGTGTATGTTAAGTAACCCTTGAAATGAATGTAGGACCGAATTTCCCTCCCTGAGTCCCTCCATGGTGAAAGCTTTGCTCATGGACACCATTGGATTGCATTATAAAGTATAAAAAATTTAAAAATAATAATAATAATTTAAAAATCGTAAAGATCAATCTTTTTTTTATATTAAAATCGTAAAAGATCACGCGAGAGTCATTTTAACCGTGAAGAAAAAGTTCTTCCTTCCCTACCAATTTAAAGGAAAAGAGTAAATTACACGCATCGCTTGTAGTGTTAAACAATAATAAAATAATCTTTTAGTTTCACTTTTTACATGCACCTCCTGATTTATTGGGAGATTTATAAATAAGCTCTTATCGTCAAGTTTAAATCGTTAATTGAAAGAAAACATTCATAAATGACAATATTACCATCGTTAATGTATATTTATTCTTTTACCCTTATATTATAAAACTTAAAAATGACTTAACCTATGCAAAAGGATCATAAGGCCCTTAAAAATTAGCCAAATGACAGGATTGTCTGTCTTCAAGCTCTAGCGTGGAACGAACAGATCCCGTAAGGGTTTCTGTCCATTTTCCCAGCCATTGTCGGCTACGCAGTCCAGGTGGCCACTGGGTATTCCGACTTCGGCGAACAGAACTCCATCCGAAGATTCAAATTCTGGGAACTGTTGCTGGAAAAAAATTAGTGGAAACACCCCCTATGTAACCCAAGCACACCGCCCCACCACAACCTCCGACCATCTCTGTGCAGCCTAATGGACCCATCGACCACCCACCGTTGTGCCCATCATACTCTCCATTGTGCACCCCAACCCCCACCACCTCTGCAACCTCCGACCACCCCTAGCTCGAGTATCGAGGAAGGAAAAACGAAACACAGAGAGAGAGAGAGAGGGGGAAGAATTTCACTTTCGAACAATTTCGAGCCCTAAATGTCAAACAAAGGAAATGATCTCCTTCTTTTTCTGGATGCAAGTTTGTGCCATTTCTACACTGCATTTTGATCTGTAGATCAAAAGTGGAGTTATAAGTATTTATGGGTTTCAGATTTGATCATTTAGTTGTTCGGGTGAAATGATGGGTTCTTTCAGTTTCTGATTCTGTTCTTAACAACACCCCTCCCCATTAGAGTTTAGACTAAATCATGTTGGTGCTGTCAGATTGACTGTTTTTGTTATTGATTTCTTGATCAATTTAATCTCCGGGGTTTTCAATTAGTTATATGATTGAGGGGTTCTCCCTAATCTATCCAGATAGGGAATTTGTTGAATTATTGAAATTCTGAACTTGAGAATGGAACAGATATGAGAGGATCAAAGAGGTGTGGTTGGATGGTGCTAAAGGAGAGGAGTGGGGGCAGGTGGGTTGCAGGAGGAAGAACAAGAAGAAGAAGAAGTAGTGAGAAACCTAAATCGATTCAGGGTTTTCACCTTTGGAGGAGAAGAATGGGAATAAGGGTAAAATGGTATTTAAAATAACTCATTAAAGTAAAAGGGTAAAACGGTCTTCTTATTTACAAAACTAATAGTTTTTACTAACACCGTAAGAAATTAAGGATTTTTTTGAAATAGTAAAACTAAGGGAGTTATTTTGATATTATTTCAAACTACAGGGGTATATGTAATTTACTCAAAAGAAAAACTTTTTAGGAAGGTGAGACAAAAGTACAAAACCACGACGTGGAATGCACATGTTTGGGAACACATCAGCATACTCCAATCATTAACATTAATAATGCATTCTTTACGAGGGTCCAATCACAAACCCAATTATAATATTTCTCTTCCTAATTCACCCATATCTACTTCTATATATATCTATATTTGTTCAGTACTACTTCCAAGAGGAGAATCTAAGAAAAGATTTTATGTCCAACAATAAGTGGCAGTATCCTTTAGTCCCCGCTTTCCTAATGTCTTCTTGGACAATTGCAGTTCTCTTAGCAGTACTACTTGGAGGGCTTCGATATTTATCGATCCATCTCTGGCATGGATCAAGAGCCAAGCAACGAAGTGATGATCGCCGACTACCGCCGGGCCCTCGGGGGATTCCGATTCTCGGCAATCTTCTCACGTTGGGTGATCTCCCTCACCGTACCCTCCATCAAATGGCCCAGAAATATGGACCCATCATGTTCATCAGGCTTGGCTTTGTACCAACTGTGGTGGTATCATCGGCTCAGGCAGCGGAGTTGTTCCTCAAGACCCATGACAACGTCTTTGCTAGTCGACCTTACACTATGGGTCCCCAGTATGTTTCTTATGGGAACAAAGGCTTGCTTTTTGCACAATACGGTGCATATTGGCGCAGCATGCGCAAGCTGTGCACCATAGAGCTGCTAAGTGCAACAAAGGTTGATTCATTCAAGAAGATGAGAAGGGAGGAGGTGGGCATTTTTGTTAGATCTCTTAAGGAGGCTGCCGAAGCTGGTGCAGTGGTTGATATGACTGCCAAGGTTGGATCGCTGATTGAGGATATGACCTTCCGAATGCTGATTGGTAGCAAGGTCGATAATGTCCACCTAAACTCAGTTGTTGAGGAATACCACAATCTTCTTGGGACTTTTAACCTGGCTGATTTCTTTCCCTATATCGAAAAACTTGACCTTCAGGTAAGCAAGTCTCTTTAATTAACACTACAGTAAACATAAGAGCTCATTTTATACACTAAGGTAATGAAAATTTTCCTATTGGCATGAAGCTGGATATTTAATTTTTTCTAGGGAAAATTAACTGATTTACTTTTGGGTAAAAATGTCTAAAAAGTAATTTTGGGAGGGAGAGGCACTATTTTGTCTACTTTTGTAAACCTTAACATGTTTTTGTCTATTTTTGTTTACTCAAACATAGGGTGGACGGTTTTGTAAATGAGAACCCAAAAGTAGCTAATCATGTAATTTTCCCTTTTTTCTATTACATAGTATTTTTTTTTTTTTTTTTTTTTTTGAAAGAGAATTTACTAATGATGATAAACATGTGTATAGCCTATGGCTTCAGACTCACAAAGTTTAGAGAACCACGAAATGACATGCGGCCATTCTATCCTACACATGAGGGACATAGCCTTCCTACCTAACAAATAAAGGAAATAGAATGAAAACGGATAATATTACTAAATATATGCTGAAGTAGTGGAATTTATAGATGGACATGGTATGGATTCGTGATACGATCAAATTCCAGCCTATAACAAGTTTCATCACCTGGTGTGCTTTGACAAGTACTCTATCTACCCAGGAATTCCTTTTGCCCTTGAATCTGTCCATTCCCAACTGCTGCCTATGCTGGAATGCCCTTAAAAATATTGATCACTTATTTTAATAGTCGCCCCTTCTCCATGGTTATCTATGTTGGATTTATTAGAAAATGTTGCCCATACTCCCCCTTCCTTTGAAAGAGAATTTAGATGGATCAGACAGGAGTTCAAAGGAAAGTCAATCTACAATCGGGCTGTTAAGATGATTTTTTGTGTCTCAATCTACCACATCTAGTAGGAAAGAAACAAACGTAGTTCTATTAAGTTTGATGTTAGATCTAAGGTTAACAACCTTCATGCCTCAGATAATGATTGCCCCAAGAATCGGCATATAGTTTCTTCTTGAAGTTTTTAGATTATGCATTGTTAGCTTTCCTTTGATGTATTTTGTCCAAGCTCGGCCTCTTGTTCCCTTTGGGCTGTTGTATTTAATTTCTCTTCTTTCTTTTTATAAATTTTTTATTAAAAACGAAAAAAAAAAAAGAAGAAGAACAGGAGGTGGTTGTTAAAAGCATATTTAAACTTTTATACATGAAGCTACAAGAATGAAATTTCATTGTCTTAAGGGAATCTAATAGCATTGATTTGTTTAATTACTTCACTGTTTTGGGTTGCCAAGCATTCTAACTTAGTATTGTTAATCTTTATAAATATATTAATTAGGGATTGGGTCGACACATGAAGGAAATTAGCAGAGCCTTTGATGGGTTTTTGGAGAAGATCATTGATGACCACATAAACAATCCTAAAGAGCGTAACAACAACCAGAAGGACTTCATTGATGTGATGTTGTCTTTGATGGTGGAATCAGAACATATGCAGGTAGAAGAACAGCGCTACATGATCGATCGGGCTAGTATAAAAGGAATCATTTTAGACATGATTTTGGCTGCAATAGATACGTCGGCTGTCACAATTGAATGGGCCTTCTCAGAACTCTTAAAGAATCCTAAGGTGATGGAAAGCCTCAAGGAGGAGTTAAAGAATAATGTTGGCATAGACCAACTAGTGGAGGAAGAGGATTTAGTTAAACTGGTGTACTTGGACATGGTGGTGAAGGAAGCCATGAGGATTCATCCTATTGCTCCGTTGCTAGCTCCCCATGAGTCCTTGGAAGACATAACAATCAATGGATATCATATACCCAAGAAGTCTCGTGTAATTATAAATGCTTGGGCAATTCAAAGGGACCCTAATGTATGGTCGACTTATGATGATGCTGAAAAATTCTTGCCTGAAAGATTTAAAGAAACTAATATTGACATCCATGGACGTGACTTCCAACTTATCCCATTTGGATCAGGTCGTAGAGGATGTCCTGGTATTAATCTGGGCCTAACAGTTGTGAAACTAGTACTTGGACAATTGGTACATGGCTTCGATTGGGAGTTACCCAATGGCATGTCACCTAACGACTTGGACATGACTGAGAAGTTTGGCCTATCTGTTCCAAGAGCCAACCATCTACTTGCTGTTCCAAGTTATCGTCTTTGCCTTTGTGGCAACAATTTGTAAGGAGTGTATTGGCCGGGTAGTATTGTGATCTTATTTAGATTTGTGTGTGATTTTTCTTTATGTGGTCTCTATTGGCATATCTTATGTTTCATAGTCACAATCTGATTTTATATAATGTGTTTTCCTAGTAGAAGTACATATGTGTCTTGATTAGGGTTACTTGTGTTGCTATATATATAAATCTCTTGTAAACAATATACACGTACAATAAAAAGAATTCTGTTCTAGAAGGGTGTTATTCCCAGATCGACACTGAGAAGGGGTAAATTAGTGTTTTCAAAAAATTTTGCCCACTAGCAACCTTTGACCCTGATGCAGCCCAAGTGCATCCATCTATGTCATATTTTGAGTTTTCTTTTCTTCGTTTAATCTCAACCGTTGATACATCATTAAGATCGAGGGTTGAGATGTTGCAGTCACTTTTAGGGTTTTCTTTATTTGACTATAAAAGGCCTATCTATGTTGCTTGTAAGGCATCCTATTGTTGAATGAAATTGTCCATTATTATTTCAAGTACTCTTGTAAACCAAGTTGAGTTCCTCCACCTGAAACCAAGTTGAATTTTCAGCTTTCAATCTTGAAGCATTGAAGAAATCTCCGATGACTTCGAAGTGTTGCCTTCATCAACCTGGAATAGTTGATAATAGTTGATAAGTCTATCTCCACCAAAGGACCTAGAAGAGTACTTTCTTGAAGTTATTCTCATCTTTATGATGTAACACTTTATTAGGTTTCACAAACTTAGATCGTGAGAGAATAACAGTTACAAGAATGAAATCTCAAATTCGGACAGATTGACACTACTGTAGTAAAATAAGGATAACTTTCAGTATAAACTTGGTTTGAGTGATTGAAGTTGGGGATGGAATATAACAATTAGGGCTAAAACTTTTGTTCTGTGGGTTTTTTGAAATTAGGAATAAAAAAGGGTGATATGGGGTTGTGAAGTTGAGGTCACTGCACAAATCCGAATCTGAGAAACTTATAGAATGAGTTCCCAAACTTGGTGTGCAATATAGAAATGAAAAGGGGTTATTATGAGCTCGGAATTGGGTTGAAAATGATGATATGGATGAAACAAAAATATCATAAATTGAGAGAAAATGGTACCGGATAGGTAGGGATGATAGTAACTCCAAGAAAGTACTCTTCTAGGTCCTTTGGTGGAGGAAGACTTATCAACTCTTCAAGGTTGATGAAGGTACAGTTCTTCAAGGTTGGATGAAAGACCAACTCTTTAAGGAAAGGTGAAACTCAGCTTGGTTTCTATGGAGAACTCATCATGGTTCAAATGTGCACTCAATGGAGTAACAATGATTTAAACATTCAAGTTCTCTTACAAACAAGATAGGTAGGCTTTTTATAGGCAAAACAAAGCTAAACGCTAAAAGCTCCTACGATATCTTGATTTCCATTAATGTGATTCAAGGGGTGAGATTATACCACTACGCAACTTGCTAAGAAAAAAAAATTATTCTTCAAAGAAGGAACAATCCACTATCTAGTGGGTTGAACCAACATTATATGGCATCAAATAGATTCTAGTTCCCATGTCTTGGTGTAATCTTCTATATATTGAATCAATTCTCCATGCTGAAGTTGAAATTTCCAAGACTTCCTTAATGGAGACTCAAGATAGAATTTTTAGAAGACCAAGATAGTGCTCACAGGATGAAGTGTAGCATGAAAAAGACAAAAGACTTTGACTAGGATCTCACTACTAGTTTTAGGACACTTTTGAGTGGGGCTAGGATGTTGGGTTGAAAAGTGGTCTAACCACTTGGTGCTTGGTTCTATCTTGGCCTTGATTCAATTGGATCACATGGGCTTGGGCCCAAATTCGAGCAAACCTCCTTAAGGGTTGTACTTATGCATATACTTGGACTTGGATTTCATCATTTTGGGATGAATCACGTCACTTATCCTCTACCCATACTTGTTATTTTCTAGCATTTCTTCATATCCATCTCATCCTGTTCAAGCCAAATATCATTCTTTGTTCCATATTTGTATTGCACACCAAGTTTGGGAAATTCATTCTATTGTTTTTGAAATTTCTCTGTGGGGATGGAATTTTCACCTTTCATGGGGCGGGGGGTGCAGTGGTCATTTCGCCCCCTCTCTGTGTCTGGGCATGGACGGTTACCGCCGCAGAGAACTTTCTTCATTTTATCTATCCATAGTTGTTGATCCTTTTGTGGAACTGGCTTCAACACTGAGAGGGTAGAGGGTGAATCAGTGTTTATTAAATTTTCTCCTCTCTTTTTTTGTTTTAATTATGACGGTACCTGTAACACAGTCGTATGCACTCTCACCTCACAACCAAGAATGGCGAAGCCTACCAGGATGTGCACACCCACTCTGCAAGCACACACTTCTAATATCCAATCAACCACAAAAATACAATATTTATGTGGTTCGGTAATTTGCCTACATTTACGGAGTAATACCTTATCAGGGTTTTGTATTTTCTTGATATGCAACATTGTTCAACGGCTACAATGGTTCAGAATAGTATCCTGCTTCTGTTCTTGATACTACAAGAAACTAGGGCAACAACCTCCAAAGAAAATGCCTATTAGGCATCCACCAAATAGCCCATACAATGATGTATTAATAAAATAGCAAATCCCCCCCCCCCCCCGTTTTACAGCATCAATCTAGGTTTAACATCAAGTAACAATGACCTAGAGCATCAAATAGGGATTCGTTACAAGATTACCTGACAACGTAGCCTTACACGATCTTCTCCAACCTTTAACTTCTCCTTTTTATTTTCTATAATATTCTGTTCACAAAGGTAGCAACAAGAGTATGTAGTGCAGCCTCGTGGAAACTATGGACCGGGAGAATCAAGAACGATAAACTCGTCACAGGGTTGATCAATTGAATAAGAACTCACAACTACAGAGAAACTCTTTTGAGCTTCAGAGACTGAGGTCTCAGAGAAATTTTATTTCCAATATTCATTGAGCATCATTGTCACTCAGATATTGTATTTATAATCGCAAAGATCTTAAGCATAAAATGCAAAAATAGAAGAAGAGAAATAAAATCTGGGTAGACATGTGCCAAAAATTGTGGAAGGCTTGGCTGATTTCTTTCCATAGTTTTGGCTTTCTCCTCCAAATCGCTTCCTTATTTGCAAAGATAGGATCACCCTTATTTAAATTAAATCCTCCCAAATTGTACTGCTACCAAAATGGGAGAGATTTTTGATTGATTGTCAATCAACCAAGAATGGTAGGTGCATCAATCAAAGGGATTGGAATCTTAACCTTGGCCAGGTGTGTTCGGTTCTTCTTGGCCCTGTTATGGGCTATCCTGGCTGATCTCCGTATGGCCTTAGTATGCTCGGCCTGCCTAGTAACATGGGCTTCAAATTGTAGGGCTGCATCATTCCCTCTAGGTTGGAAAATAGTTCGTCCTTGAACTCTTGGACCAATCAACGATGCTCGCCATCCATCGGGGTAGAATAGAAACCAAATAAACCATTGGTGATATCTCCAAGTGAATAAAATAGAATTTGTAACTCAACTTCAAATTTGATAATGATAATAATTGTGTTCATGGCTCGAATAAATGAGGTAGTCAAATATAGCTTGTTGACGATGCTTATACTTCGAACAAAGTGAAATAGAGACGAAAAAGAAATATCAGCCAAATACGGATCATCATACTTGACAATGTCTATACATTGGAATGTGTCTCCATTCATCTTCTCTCCTACATCATATTTGAATAAATAAAAACAGTGACGCACTTGTAACGGCTCCAAATATGGATCTCGATACAGTACTATGTTCATCGATTCCTTCACAAAAAAGTCTTCAGGAACAAAAACTGATATACATGATGGAACCAAATCAAAGACTTGAGAGGTGATCTCCTCGATTGGGAAGATCGGTGGTCATTGGGATTGTTTTGTTGCAAGAAAAACAATCACTTACATTTAATAATGTTGGCTCACCATGTTGTGCTTCTAAAACATAATTGGACTCAAGGCTTTCAAAATCGTCGACATACTCATCCTGGTACTTGTCAAACTTGGCAGTTTCTCTTAAATCAACCTGGTTGATGAATCAATCACCTTCAAAGTCGACTGGGACAGCCGAACAAGTAATTTTTGGTTCATTGTTGTTGAAGCTCATATCCCATATTGGTGGAGTCCAATAGGGAGACCTCTGTCAATGAGTACTCCTCATTCGAACAGATTTTTGACTCTTTAAAGACGAAGAGTAAGCAACGAACGTCTCTTCATTCGGACTCGGACATTGTGAAGCTTTTCTTAAACGTTCATTCTCGAGGCAAAGTTTGGCAAGTTCTTGTTGCAGTTCTTGCTGAACGTGCAACAGTTCATCTCTTGCATTGATATCCTCCACATAGACAGCATGACCTCCGTGTCTGCATGGTGTCATTTTCGTCTCTCGTCCTCCTCCAAATCTCTGATACCACCTAGTGCAAGCTCATGGCGGCTATGGACCAGGGGAATCAAGAACGATAAACTCGTCACAGGGTTGATCAATCGAACAAGAACTCACAGCTGTATAGAAACTCTTTTGAACTTCAGAGAATAAGGTCTCAAAGAAATTTTATTTCCAATATTCACTGAGCATCAATATCACTCAAATATTACATTTATAATCACAAAGATCTTAAGCATAAAATGTAAAAATAAAAGAAGAGAAATAAAATCTGGGCAAACATGTGCCAAAAATCGTGGAAGGCTTGGCTGATTCCTTTCCACAGTTTTGACTTTCTTCTTTGGGAATGGTCAGTTGTAGATCGATCTCCTCCAATTGACTTCCTTATTTGCAAAGATAGGATCACTCTTCTTTAAATTAAATCTTCCAAAATTATGGTGTTACCAAAATGGGAGAGATTCTTGATTGATTGTCAATCAACCAAGAATGGCAAGTGCATCAATCAAAGGGATTGGACCCTTAACCTTGGCCACGTGTGCTCGGTTCTTTTTGGCCTTGTTATGGGCTATCTTAACCAATCTCCTTGTGGCCTTAGTATGCTCGGCCATGCTAGTAATCTGGGCATCATATTGCAGGGATGTGCTTCCACTCTATATATCATTTTTTTTAGATGGTGCATCGAGGCAGAAACTCACTGACTTGGTTCTGCTACCTCTTTCTCTGATTTCTCTCACAAGTATACTTTGGTTCATTAATTTATCTCAATGAAGATCAATTCGGCCAGCAACTAAAACCCACGAATCACCTCTGCTGCAACCTAGAGAACTCTCTCCACTTTCTCCTTTAAAAAAAAAAAAATTCCACACAGTAGATACTATTCAATCCATGCAATAACCAATCTAGATTTAGCAATCTTCGGATTCCCAAGCTGATCGCATAGAGATAGCTTTCCTTTTATATTAGGATTCTAATATTCTTTCGATTATAGCAGCAAATCGACAAAAAGGAGTTCTAATTTATTGGAATATCGGAAACTGAATGCATTACTTTATTATCAACTGTATAGAAATATATATAAGATGGGTTTGCAAAACCCTACATGGGATAGTGTGGATAGAGTTCTACTCTAACTTAAACCAAAACAATAGGAAACCTAATCTAAAAACTCAGCGTAGATAGAGTTTGTTACGAGGTGAAACTCTATCTACGTCAATATAATTGAACTTAACTACACAGGCCACGATCAACAAGAGAGGGATCATATTCGTCAAGTATGCAATCTGAACCTCAAAGTCTCCTTTAGAATTTTAAAAATCAAACTTGAATAACATTGCTGCAATATAGAATGCACAGCTGGCTTTCACACAACCACCAAGACGGACTTGGGCTTGCTGTCCACCTTAATAAAGAATCCTAGCTTACTGGAATTTTGCTTTTGAAACAAGGTGCAACAAGGTGCAGTTGAGCGTCATCATCGTCACATTGTAAAGACCGGTCTTTCATTACTTGCCCATGGTTCAGTACCTAGACTGTATTGGAATTTTGCTTTTGAAACAGCAGTCTTTTTGATTAATCAACTCCCTTCCCGTGTTTCCAATGGTATATCAACTTCTTTTCCATCGGGTTCCTAACTATTCCTTTTTACGTATTTTTGGTTGTCTTGTTTTCCATTCCATCATCCTTATAATTCTCACAAGCCTGACTATCGTTCTTCTCCATGTGTATTTTTAGGTTACAGTCCCAACCATTTAGCCTATCGGTGTCTTGATCAATCTACTAGTCGTATTTGGATTGCCCGCCATATTCGCTTTTCCGAGGATGTCTTTCCTTTCACGGTCTCTCCAGCTCCTTTATCCCAATCTTCTCCCCTTTCTCCACCTTGGGGAGTTGCTCTAAACCGTGTTTTACCATCGCAAATCTCGTGGTAACCCCACCATTACCAGCCTCCCCACCACCAGTGAATCCTCCATCACCGCCACTCACACCACCTTCGGCTCTCCCCGGGTTCCCTCACCTCCCCACCCAACCACTAGCTAAAACTCGCTCTCTTCATGACATTTATCAAACCGGCCCAACCCTTCACACTACCGCCCCACCAACCCACCCTACTGCAGTAAGAAGCACGTGGAAATCGACTTTCATTTTGTTCGGGAAAGGGTCACCCAGAAGCAACTACAGGTCCACTTCATTTCTACCACGGACCAATTAGCAAACACTTTGACCAAGGCTCTTCCTACTGGTCACTTTCAGTTCTTACAGGACAAGCTAAAGATCCGCCTTCCCATTATTGGAACGGCTATATTGGGTTTCCTAATTAATCTCCAACTCAATCTCTTGTAATCCACATGTGATATAGAAACTCTACTTATTGACACATGTGGAATTCTATTTTGATTTGGGATCTTCCTTCTCTTATATTCTCTTATATATTACTCATGTAACCGATTGAAAACTTATGGAATGAAATACAGAAATACTTTACACAATATAGTGAAATAGGCATTCGGTGGAGGGGTGGGAGGCATAGGGCGATGGGTAGGGTAGGCATTCGATGGAGTAGTGGGGGAGGGGTAGTAAAATAGATGCGCCTGATCTTTGTAGTGACATTGGGAGGCCGTGTGATAGAGACGATGGCAAACTGTGTACCAGGGTTTAGGATTCTGAAAATTGGAGCGACCACCACCGCGACCACGGCCACGTCCTCCTCTACCGTGGCCAAGGGTTCTGTTGTCAGAGGAAGAATTACTACGTTGCACTTGATTGGCGGATGGGAAGGAGGAAGAGGTCGATGAGTCAACGATTGTCATCTTGTTCAAAGTACTTCCATGGAGAAACTTGTGGCTCAAGAGCATGGCATGTAATTCGTCAAAAGATATGGCGTCAGTGCTGGTCAAAAGAGAGGAAACCATGTTGCGGAAATCACTCTTCAAGCCATGATAGATATGTAAGTTGAATGTGCCTGAACGAAGGGGCTGGCCAGCGGCGGCTAATTCGACTGCAATAACTTTGGCCGGAGTGAGAAATTGGGAAACATTCTCATCAGGCTTCTATTCAATCTCCTGGATAGCCATCGTTAGGGACATCAGTCGGCTTTCAGAGGGCGAACAGAGCGTAGTGCAAAGAGACTCCCATATGTCTTTACTAGTTTTCTTTCCAAGGATGAGAGGAAAGACTTCATCAAAGAGCGAGGAAATAAGCAAGCTTCGAAGGAGGGCATCTTGACGACACCAGGCAGAGGCGGCAGTGGCTTCGGTGGGGCATGGTGTGGTGCCATCTAAGTAGCCAAACAAGTTCGATACCAATTAATGTAGTCCTAGATAGGTAAGAGACTTACTAGGAGCCAAACAACCGGATCAAATAACAAAAGAAACAAAGGGGCTGCTGGTTCTGCAATTTCAGTAGGACAGAATTGCAGTTTTAGGTCAAATCTAGGGCTTAGGTTAGGATAATGGAAAGGGGGCTTAGGGGGTATGGCTAGGCAGGTTTATGGGACTCTAATAATGTAGGTATTATAGAGTTTTAAGTGTTTTGAAAATTCTGTAAAACTGGACAGCAAGATCTAGGGTTTAATGGAGTTAGGGTTTATGGGATTCAAACAAAAAATAAAGGGGATCAATTGGGGGAAAGGATTAGAGGGTTAGAAGAAGAAATTGGGTGTCAAACTTACTGGGGATTCCACTGGCAGCAGCTTGAACAGATGTGAAGGATAGAACCACCTTCGAATTGAAGAAGATCCTCCCAGCCGTCACGGCGTAAGGAGTCAACCTGATTCCACCAGTCCCTTTCCACCTTGATAAAACCACAAGGATGCACACTCACAAGGAGCATAGGAGCAGCAACAATGGCAGCCAACAAGCAAAAGATTTTTTCATTAATCAAATTCGTGTTCAATTTGAGTGTGCATCCTTGTAAACCACCTTCGAATTGATCGATTTCATTAATCAAATTGTTGTTAACAGGTTCATCTCTGGTTTAATCTGGACCGTTAGATCGGATGGCAATCGATCTAATGGATACAGAATGAATAGATATGTCTATTCAGAAGAGGTGCTCCACTTCTATAAAATAGAAGTCCTGTGTTCAAACGAATTATCTCTCTCTCTTGCAATTCAGTATGTCTAAGTGGAGTTCTGTGTTTTATGTTTATTGCTTTGTTGATTCCTGAAGGTGAATTTGCCGTGTGGGGCAAATATCTCCTTTAAGATACCGAGATCGCGTTCAAAGCAGTTTGAAGTTTCCTTCTTCAAACAGAGTTTTTCTAACAATTTAAAGGAGATATTTTGTTATTATGGAAGGAGGATTAGACAACACTGCTTTGAAGATGATGACGTCCCCAGACTTCGTCAAACTTGAACGTTTTGACGGCACCAACTACACCCATTGGCAAGATAAGATGGTGTTTCTGTTGACTCGTCTGAAGATCTTTTATTTGCTAAGTTCTGTGTTGCAACCATTGCCAGAATCGTCTGATAAAGACACTGATGCTGTGAAGAAAGAAAGAAGTAAGCGTGAAGAAGATGAGTTAATCTGCTGAGGATATATTCTGAATAGTCTCTCAGATCGTCTCTATGATTACTACAAGCCAATCAAGCCACCATATGAAATTTGGAAACAGATTGAAAAGAAATACAGAACTAAGAAAATAGGTATGAGCAAATTTCTCACCATGAAATATTTTGAATTCAGTATGAGTGATGGTGTCAGTATCATAGATCAATTTCATGATCTTCAAGTTATAGTGGGAAAACTCCGTGATCTTGAAATCACAGTTTCTGATTTACTCCAAGTGGGGGCGATTATATCTAAACTTCCCCCCAGTTGGAATGATTACAGAAAGAAACTTCTTCATATGACAGAAGATTTGTCTGTTGGACAACTCGAAAAGCATCTACGAATTGAGGAAGAGAATAGGATTCGTGATGGCTTGGTCATTGGTTCTAAAGTGAACACTGTTGAAGAAAGTGGAGTTAAGAAGTTTCATAAGAAACTAAAGATCAATAAGAAGGGAGTTTTCAAGAATAGCAGCAAAGACAAGAAAGACAGAGCATGTTTTCATTGTGGAAAAAAGGTCACTACATTCGTGATTGCAAGTATCGAAAGAACAGTAGTGTTCCAGACAAAGCAAATGTTGTTGAATCTGCACCACAAGATCTAGTCGCAATGATGGAAATTGGTATGATTACTGAATTGCATATGGCTAGTGTGGTGAAATTTCAAGATTGGTGGCTTGATTAAGGAGCAACGGTTCATGTGTGCAATGACAAGATACAGTTCAAGACCTTTGAAGATGTTGCATGACAAGATGTTCTAATGGGGAATCACAGTTCTGCTAAGGTCCTGGGAAAAGGAAGTGTTGAACTGCAATTTACTTCTGGGAAGAAATTGAAATTAATGAATGTGTTGTATGTTCCAGAAATTCGTAAGAATTTGGTCTCTGCTAGTGTGCTTTGTAAGAATGGTTTTAAAACCGTTCTTGAGTCTGGTAGCATGATATTGTCCAAGGGGGGTGTCTTTGTGGGAAAGGGTTATTCTGTTGATGGGATGTTCAAGCTCAGTATTAATAAGATGGTTTCTAATTCTGCTTACTTGATTGATTGTTCTTCTGATTTATGGCATGCTCGTTTAGGACACTTGAATCTTAGATACATGAAAAATATGTCAAAACAAGGTTTTATTTCTTATAAGCATGAAAATAAAAATAAATGTGAAGTCTGCGTTCAAAGCAGTTTGAAGTTTCCTTCTTCAAACGGAGTTTTTCTAACACAGCTTACTTCAGTAACATGTGACAGCAACTATATTCCCATCACATGAGCTGAGCTGTATAATATTAATTAATTAACAAGCCTGTTTCATTACAACATCAAGCCCAACAGCCTGTTGGCCATATATGAGATCAAGACTCCAGCATATGATAAGGTTCCATGAATATCATGTCATGTCTTAGTGCTATCAATCCATTAGACATGATTCATGTTGAACCAATGTATACCTGTAGGTTTTCAATTGAACCATCCCACCTTTTTTTTTAAGACCAGAGTAAGAGTACAATAGGTTTAACGTCCAAAAGTAACCCTTAAAATGAATGTAGGACCGAATTTCCCTACGCTCATCGGTGAGGATGGAAGATGAGTCCTTCCCTACTCAATTAAGAAATTAATGAGCGTGGTGTTGCTATTACCATTCCAATGACAAATCCTAATTATAATATATCACCTCGCAACTAGAGCCCATATCTATCATCTATATATATATTTGTTAAATACTTTACTAATACTACTTTCAAAGAGGATATCGAATCAAAGAAAAGATTATGTCCAACAGTAATTGGAAATATCCTTCACTCCCCGCTCTCCTAATGTCTTCTTGGACCATTGCAGTTCTCTTAGCAGTACAGGCTCCGGTATTTATCGATCCATCTCTGGCATGCATTATGAAGCACCAAGCAATGAAGAGAGTCGATCTGTTCCATGGTTTTAGTGCATGGTATCGAAACGGGTATCGATAACCTGCAAAACCCATACGATATCGATACGGTATCGGCCTGGATAGGCTGTATCAGATTAAATTACCCCTGAATCTCCTTAAAAAAGGAGTTTTCTAACCATTTTACCCCTTGTCTGTACTGTGCTACTAGTACGATATCGGTATCGGTGACTAGTAAAACCGGTATGTATCGCTCGATGCAGGTAATATGATACCGATACTTACAACCATGATCTGTTCAAAGAAGAACGATTAGGGACCATGATCTATTCGTAGAAGAACGATTAGTATGAAATGTTGAATAAAAAATTCATTAAATAAAAAATTGAAGAAAAAAAAAACTGATTGAAGTAAAAAATGGGAGAGAGAAAAAGCGGGTGAGTGCTTTCATTTTTTACTATTTTAATGACAAAAATAGTGAAAATAGAAGATGAATGGTATTAGATAGATTAGCAGGTTACTAGGTGAAAAGAACGGGCTTTACCCGTGATGAAAACGTTCTTCGTTTCCTACATGTAAAGGAAAACCTTTTAGGAGGGTGAGACAAAACCACGGCGTGGCATGCACATGTTGGGAACGTGCCCTCACTCAATTAATAAATTAATCATGCCATTCTTTTCGAGGTCCAATGAGAAATGCAAATTATAATATATCTCCTAATTATAATATATCTCCTCGTTATTCACTCATATCTACTATATATATATTGTTTGATTCCTTCCGAAGAGGAGAATCTAAGAAAAAAATTTATGTCTTCTTGGACCATTGCAGTTCTCTTAGTAGTACTGCTTGCAGGGCTTCGGTATTTATCGATCCATCTCCGGTTTGCATCAAGAAGTGCCAAGCAACGAAGTGATGATCGCCGACTACCACCGGGCCCTTGGGGGATTCTGGTTCTCGGAAATCTTCTCATGTTGGGTGGTCTCCCTCACCATACCCTCCATCAAATGGCCCGGAAATATGGACCCATCATGTCCATCAGGCTCGGCCTCGTGCCGACTGTGGTGGTATCATCCACTCAGGCTGCAGAGTTGTTCCTCAAGACCCATGACATCATCTTTGCTGGTCGACCTTACACTATGAGTACCCAGTATGTGTCTTATGGGAACAAAGGCCTACTTTTCTCACAATATAGTATATATTGGTGCAACATGCGCAAGCTATGCATCATAGAGCTTCTAAGTGCAACAAAGGTTGATTCATTTAAGCAGATGAGAAGGGAGGAGGTGGGCCTCCTTGTTGGATCTCTTAGGGAGGCTGCCGAAGCTGGTGTAGTGGTTGATGTGAGCGCCAAGGTGGGAGCCCTGATTGAGGATATGACCTTTCGGATGCTGATTGGTAAAAAGCTCGATAATTTCCACCTAAAATCAGTTCTTGATGAATACAACAATCTTCTTGGGACTTTTAACTTGGCCGATTTCATTCCCTATATCGAAACACTTGACCTTCAGGTAATTTTAGCTCTATTACATATTACAAAAAAAGAACCCTAACCGGTGCTGTGTGTGGCATGTACCTATGCCTAGACATAACCCGACGTAAAAAAACCACCACAACCCCCTGGAAAGGTGGAAAGATCTAGGGGTGAGGCGGTCTTTTGTGTCGGGCTGTGTCTGGTTGTAGGTACACACCAACCATGGTTTTAGTGCACGATATCGGAATGGGTATCGATAACTTGCAAACCGATACGATACCGGTACGGTATCGACCTGGATCGGCTGTATCAGACAAAATTACCCCTAAATCTTCTTAAAAAATGAGTTTTCTGATCATTTTACCCCTTGTTTGTACCGTGCTACTGATACGATATCGGCACTATAGCAGTATCGATGACTAGCAAAACTGGTACGTATCGCCCGATATAGGCGATACAATATCGATACTTAGAACCATGACACCCACACACACAGCACCGATAAGCGTTCCTTTTCCTACATAATATTATTATCTTATAAAACGGATTAGTTGATCATTCACTACAGTTGTAATTGAAGGGAAGTAGTTCTCTGTCCGGGACAGAACAAAGAACTACTTCCCAATATGGGAAAAAGATCTTTGTTCGAGAGTGTGGCCTATGCCAACACTCCCATGTGTCTATCTCTCTCCTCCTCAAAACAAGGGGTCAAAGGTGTCTTTTCATATGGGGAAGAAAGAGATAGACACATGGGAGTGCTGGTGTAGACCATACTCCCAAACAGAGATCCTTTTTCCATATTTTATCTGTTAAAGATATTTTTTATGCCTCGATCTACCACATCTGGTGGGAAAGGAATAAACGCAGAGGGACGTCCATCTCCCATTCTTATAACTAGAATGATATTTCATTGTCTTAAGGGAATCTAATAGCATTGGCCCTTTTTCTTGGGCCCTATATATTAAGTTGTGGATTCATCTTATGTTGGTTTATTAGGGTCTTTCCCATAGTTAGCCTTCTTGACTCTTATCCTTTTTCTTTTTTTAATATATATTTTTATTCACCAAAAAAATTTTACTTCACTATTTTGGGTTGCCATCTCAATAATCTCATGGAATTTGCAAAAAAATGCAATCTAACGCAGCATTGTTAATTAGGGATTAGCTCGACGCATGAAGGAAATTAGCAAAGTCTTTGATGGGTTTTTGGAGAAGATCATTGATGAGCACATAAACAATCCTAAAGACCGTAACAACAACCAGAAGGACTTCATTGATGTGATGTTGTCTTTCATGGTGGAATCAGAAGATATGCAAGCAAAAGAACAGTGCTACATGATCGATCAGACTAGTATAAAAGGAATCATTTTAGACATGATTTTGGCTGCAATAGGCTCATCGGCTGCCACAGTTGAATGGGCCCTCTCAGAACTATTAAGGAATCCGAAGGTGATGGAAAGGCTCCAAGAGGAGTTGAGGAATAAGGTTGGCATAGATCGGCTAGTTGAGGAAGAGGATTTTGTTAAGCTGGAGTACTTGGACAAGGTGGTGAAGGAAACCATGAGGATTCATCCTGCTGCTCCGTTGCCAGCTCCCCATGAGTCCTTGGAAGACATAACAATCAATGGATACCATATACCCAAGAAGTCTCGTGTGATTATAAATGCTTGGGCAATTCAAAGAGACCCTAATGTGTGGTCGACTTATGGTGATTATGAAAAATTCTTGCCTGAAAGATTTATAGAAAATAAAATTGACATCCGTGGACGTGACTTCCAACTTATCACATTTGGATTAGGTCGTAGAGGATGTCCTGGTATACATCTGGGCTGGGAGTTACCCAATGGCATGTCACCTGATGACTTGGACATGACTGAATAATTGGCCTTAGCTGTTCCAAGAGCCAACCATCTACTTGTTGTTCCAAGTTATCGCCTTTGCCTTTGTGGCAACAGTTTGTAAGGAGTATCCTGGCTTGATAGTATTGTAATCCTGTTTAGATTTGTGTGTGCTTTTGATTTATGTTGTCTCTATTGACGTATCTTATGTTTCCTAGTCGAAGTCTGATTTAATGTAATGTGTTTACCTAATATGTATGTTCCTATTAGAAGTTTGAGTCTTGGTTTGGGTTACTTGTGCTGCTATATATCTATAATGTCATGTAAACAACTATAAAATAAAAAGAATTATATTCTAGCATGGTATCAAAGTCGTGAAAGCTCAAATGAGCAACTAATATCATCCTCTCTTTTTTTGGTTCCTTGAACCAATGTGCTACCGTTGTGCCTGTCTCCTCCGTATTACTGCTCAACAATTGCTACCCAGATTGAAGGAATTAGACTTAATTGTGCAGCGAATTCGGATCGGGTATTATATCTTTGCATTCAAATTTAAGAAAACTCTAATAAATTGAAGTGGGAGACGTTAAGTTACCTTAGAACCGCAAACTTAGTTCCTACTCCAGTAGTAGTTCTTCCTCGCTTGAGCAACGATAGGGATTGAAGAATGAATCTTCAGTCCGGCCCATGATAACGATCATGAATATCACAACCAATACTCAGAGAGAGGGAGAGAAATCAGTCTTGGGGAGAGAGGAGGCTAGAAAATTTGGTCCAGCCTCCCTCCCTCTCTATGTCTTATATAGTGGAATCCTATTAGGACTCCGGTGTTGCACAACGATAAACTGTGTCTGCCTCTTTGTTCTTCATGATGTTCAATTTCCTAAACTGAACCTGCTACTTTGGTGAGTCATAAGATTCCAAAATATTAGCACACTATCTTGCTTCTAAAGTGGGAAGAGGTAAAATCTAAAAGGAATATTATATCACTTTCAATTACAGTTAGGAATCTAATCTAATTAGAGTAATTCTCATTGTCATAATTAAAGAGATAATTAACCTATTATTATTTTTCCGATAATTGTTGCGCCTAATTAACTCCTTCAATTTGCACATAGGACTCTCCAATCTCCACTACAATATATCGTAATGAATTGTACGACATGTGTTTAAAAAATTGTCAAACCCAATTCATTGTACATGTCCTTATCAGAGATTAACACCTTAAAATTTGAAATTGAAGTTGTTTTCCAATTTTTTGTATTGCATTTCAGAAATATTTTCCTTTTTTGTTTCTTGTACAATTTTTTATTGGTTTTATAACAAAATCTCATAAAGTATTCTGTATTGCAGCCCTAATGAATTATTTTTTCTTAAAAATGAAAAAAGAAAACTCAAACTGTAACTTGTTTTCTCTTTTTTACGGCCTTGAACTTATTGCTTTTATAATGCATTTACACTTTCTCTCTCCTTGGTGTATTCATGTGTGCAACACCTGTATGACCACTGCCCGTTCTTAAATGAGTTTTCCATTTCTATTCACTTCTATGCCTCCATTTTCAAAAAATTTCCATTGAAGCAAGAGCTCCCTAGATTCTATTTGGACCCTTTTGTTCCAACTTTAAAAGGCAATCTCGCATAGAATGCCCACTTGGCCACTTGGCCACTTGGAGATGCCCCCGAGTGAAATTTTCTGTAGGAAGGTAATTCCATATGAAAGGAAAGAAAGAAGGAGAGATAGAAAGAGTTGGGGGGGGGGGGGGGAGGGGGAGACCCAAAGGTTGACTGTTGTGTGCTGTTTTTACTAGGGCTTGCACCTGTCTCTTTCTCCTGACTAATTTCTTAAAACTTGGTCTCTATGCCTTTAATCAGGTCATTCCCCATACTCATTTAAGCTCTGGTTCACTCTCACATGTGCCCTTGCTTAACCAGCTAAGACCATATCCCCATGCTGCACCCTTACATAAATTGAACCATATAATAAGAACAAACAAAAGGTACTAGGATTTGGTAAACAAATACTATGATTTTTGGACTCTAGCCGATTTGCCATAGTATGGGCAATATCCATAAATATATATTTTTTCTATGGTAAAAGGCTGGGTATGCTTATCTCTCTCTTGCTCATTTGGAGGGATTAGATAGTCATTTTAAAGGGGAAAGAAAGACATAGACAGATGGGGTGCTAGCTAATATACCCATTTCTCTCCCTTTCTATTTTTTACTATTACTTCCAAAGAGTAGAGAACCTAAGCAAAGATTCAACGATATAAGAGGCTCCTCTCCTGCCAGCACCCCACCGTTGGATGCCTCATTGGGCACTCACTGGGCGGGGTGCTCTCTGGAGAGAAGGATGATCCAAAGAAACTATTCTCTTCAGCACCGTCAGTCCATCACAGCCGGTATCGTTTAAAGTGATCAGCAAAAGCATTCAACGACCGAGACTGATCAAATGCGGTGAAATCAATGGTTGTTATCAGTATACGCACTGCTAATGTTAGATTTGGAAGAATGTGATTTCATTAACTTGAGAGATTACAAGAGAGAGTGCTACTTAAATAGCACAGCTATGAAGATTTACAAAAGAGGAAACTAGAGTCCTAATAGGGTGTTGCATCTAATCACATGTGATAATAAAAAGATTACATAGATTGGGATTCTATTATCACATGTGATAATAGATGGAAACAAAATATGGGATGACAAACTATAAAAGGGACGCGTAGATTTGATGTCTCCCAGTAGATCACGGCTAATTCTCCCCCTCAAGTTGGAGTGTGTAGATTGCGAATGCCCAACTTGAAAAGGAGGAAGATAAATTAATCATGATCAAGAGCCTTGGTGAAGATATATCTGTCAATTGCAGCCGAGAAGAAACATGGAAAGTCTGGAGACAACTGGACTGAATGCCCTCACGAACTAGATGACAATCAAGATCAATATGTTTAGTATGCTCATGGAAAATCGGGTTTGCCGCAATGTGTAAGGCAGCTTGATTGTCACAAACGAGGCGCATTGGTGTGGGAAGAGAAATCCCAAAATCTTTGAGTAACTTACGTAGCCAAATAAGTTTGCACGTTGCAACGGCCATTGAACGATACTCCGCTTCAGCCGAGGAGCGAGAGAGGGTGCTTTGCTTCTTGGGTTTCCAAGAGATAGGACTTGCGCCTAGGAAGGTGATGTATCCTGTAACTGAACGACGGGTGGAGGGGCAGGCGGCCCAGTCAAAGTCGCAGAACACAATGAGAACCAAGGAACTAGTAGCACATAAAAACATGCCTGTGCCCTGTGAAGACTTAATGTAACGAACCAGATGAAGTGCAGCGTCCCAATGGGGCTGGCGGGGTTGGTGCATAAACTGGCTTAATGTATTTACCGCATAGGTAATATCAGATCGTGTGATAGTCAAGTAAATGAGATGCCCAATGAGCCTGCGATAAGATGAGGGGTCGGGCAGAGGAGTACCCACATCTACTGCCAAGTGGTGATTTTGTTCCATGGGAAAAGAAGCCGGTTTGGAACCCCACAGCCCAATATCAGTCAAATATCCAAGGCATATTTCCGTTGATTGATGAAGATTCTATCATTGGTACGGGCAACCTCAATACTGAGGAAATACTTGACCGCACCCAAATCTTTAAGATGGAAGCGATTATGCAAGAAACTAATAAACCGTTGGATTGCCAATAAATCACTGTCAGCAACAATGATATCAACATATACAAGGACTGCCGTGTATGTGGTGGAGGTAGATTGCAAAAAAAGAGAGTAATCAACCTGTGATTGGCGGAAATCGGCGGCCAGGAGAGCTTTGGTGAGGGTGGCGAACTAGTTGCGGGAAGCTTGCTTGAGGCCATATAATGACTTTTGAAGCTCACAAAAACGGGTCTCCCTTTGTTTGCCATAACCCGAGGGAGATGCATGTAGACATCCTCATAAAGATCACCATGCAGGAAAGTGTTGTTGACATCCAATTGACGCAGATGCCAACCACGAATAGTAGCAACAGCAAGTAAACTGCGAACAGTGACAAGTTTGGCGACAGGAGCAAACTTGTCAATGTAATCCAACCCTTCCTATTGAGTGTACCCTTTGGCCACAAGGCATGCCTTATAGCGCTCGATTGATCCAGCAGCATGGCGCTTGATTTTGTAGACCCATTTGCTACCGATTGTGCGCTTACCTGTAGGAAGAGGCTGCAAAGACCAAGTGTTATTCTGTTCCAGGGCAGAAAGTTCGGTTTCCATGGCTTGCCAGTGGGGATGAGTAATGGCCTCAATAAAAGAAGATGGTTCATGATCACAAGTTATAGTAGAAAAGAAAAATGCTTGTGACTAAAACCAGATAAGACAAAAAATGCAAGGCACGGGCAACCTCGAGGAGATGCCGGTGTTTGCACTTTGCCACGCCATTTTGTTGCGGCGTACCTACACAGGAATGTTGATGGTGGACTCCCTCAGTAAAGAGAAAAGTCTGGAAAGGCTTGGAAAAAAATTCCAAGCTGTTATCCGTACATATTTGTTGAATTTGTGTATTAAATTAGGTTTTCACCATAGCAAAAAAATAAATAAGAAGACTAGGTTTCAGATTTGTGACGCATTAAATAGACCCCCACACACTATGAATAATCATCAACTATAGTCAGAAAGTAGTGAGCACCAGTGTTAGAAGGGGTGTGATAACCCCCCCACCCCTCCAAATATAACAATTTATAAATTAGAAGGGAATAGGGCAACAAGTTAAACTTAAAGGAAAAGGAGAACGTGTTTGTTTAGTCAAATGACATACATCACAATGTCCTGGTGTAGAAACTATATTAGATAAAGAAGAAGAAAATAAAGTTAAGGTCACGAGATGGGTGACCCATGCGATTGTACCAAAGCAAAGAAGACAGTGCATGTGGTGCCGATGAGAGAGGAGACGAGCAATGGATTGGGGCGGCAAGCGAAAAGTGATAGAGACGTACTGTTCGCTCCAATCAACTTCTTCGTTGGTAATCACACTACAAAAATTCAACTTTTTAGCCGTGGTTTTTTGCACGGCCATTTGGTCCTAAAACTGTGGCTAAATATCAATTACCAAGGTTTTAAAACCGCAGCAAGTCCGTGGCAAAAGCTACCGTGGTAATTAAAAAAGGGTCTTTGGCCACGGTTAAAAATCCGTGTGTGTATTAGGTTTTTTTGCCACGGTTTTCTATAACCGTGGGTATATGGTCAATATTACATTTGGCATATTCTCTATTGTTGCAGTTTACATAACTGCTGCCAAATGTTATTTTTTGCCATTTTTTTTTAAATTAATGAAATCATACTTTTCCTATTATTATTTTTTATAAAAATAATAATTTCTAATTATACATTTAGCTGCGGTTTTAAAAGCCGTGGCTAAATTTTGATTTTTAATTAAAAAAAAAAAAGCACCCAAACCAACCCCTACCAGCTCCGGTAGGGGCAGGTTTCTCCCCCGCACCACCCACCCCCTGTGCACCTCTCTGCCCCACACCACACACCGGCAATCCCACCCAGCCCCGGATCTTTATCCTCTCAGTTACACTGCCCGTACTTGACCTCAAGTACATCTAACATAGGGGGCATAAATGACTATCCTATCCCCTGCCCGAACACACTACCCGAGGTGGGGTCCACATGGGGTCCACCTCCCTCTATTAGATGTACTTGAGGTCAAGTACGGGCAGTGTAATTGAGAGGATAAAAATTCCCCAGCCCCTACCCTTCCATCCCTGTAGCCAACCCCCTGCCCCAGCATTGCAGCACCCCACCCTGTTGTACAACCCCACCCAGCCCCCACCATACTTCACAGCACTATCACCGCCCCCGCCCAGACTTTGCGCACAGCCCCTGCTCAACACATTGTAAAAAATAAAAATGAATTAAAGAGTTAAGAGAGGTCAATAATTTAAAAAAAATAATAATTACCTGATCTCTTCTTCTTCTTCCCAACACCCTGTAAAATAAAAACGAATTGAAGATGATAGTGTTGAAACCCAAACATCTAACTCTCAAAAATCAAAGTTTGCACTACAGACACTGCTTAGTTTCATTGTCAAGTCAGTCCAGCATGATTTGGATCAACAGCAGTCTTCACAACCAATTGAAGGCGATAGTGCAATTATCAAAATTCTTTACAGAGACGAAGGTAAAATGGAGTCAGTATCTCATTGCATGGATCATGAACAATCGAAGATAGAAGATGGAGATACGAACATGACTGGGGAAGAAACCAACGCCAATTCACAAATGGGGTAAATGGTTTGTACACTCAGCAGTCTATATGTGCTTCAGTCCATTAAAGGGAAGGTGTGAAACATTGTTACCTGATCTCTTCTTCTTCTTTTTTAACCCAATACCCTGAAAATAAAAACGAATTGATAAGTTAGACAGAGATTAAAAAAAAAAAAAAAAAAAACTTAAAAACCTAAGTTTTAGCCGCGCTAGCATAAACCGTGGAAAAATATATATATATGGCCACGGTTATAAAAAATCGCCGCTATATATGCGTATATGGCCACGGTTTAGAGTAAATGTGGCTAAATAATAATAATAATAATAATCCAAGAGCATCCAACCAAATTCTATTAAATGATAAAATATATATATTTAACAAAAAAACTTTATATATATATATATATATATATATATATATATATATATATATATATATATATATAATGTTTTGTAAAAAAAAATCCAAGAACAATCACAAAATAATTATTCATTTATGAAAAATAATAAAATGGTAAAATATTCCATAAATGGATTATTATCTTACAATAAATTTGTGAAAAATAATAAAACTATAAAAAATATTAAAAAAATCCATGCACTGATTAAATTAAAATTGATATCACAATATAAATTTATTTTCACACAATATATTTTAAAAAATAATGAATAATCAAAATCAACTAGAATCAACTCAAACCCTAGAAACAAAATCTTAAACCCTTCCACAAACTAATGTCTCACAACCAAGGGCTCAAGACCTTGAAAAGTGAAAAATATGAGGTCTAAATTAACCACATAATTTTCAAAGGGGGCCTGGATGACACTAAAATCCAGACAATCAGAGTTCCAAGGAAAAAGATTCCATTTTGAATGCCATCAATAGTCGATAATGATATGACCAAAAAATTTGTAGGGACCATAGAAAATTACAATCTGAGTTCCAAGGAAAAAGATCCATTTCGAATTCCATCATTAGTCGATAATGATATGACCAAAAAATTTGTTGGGACCATGGAAAATTACAATCTGAGTTCCAAGGAAAAGGATTCCATTTCGAATTCCATCATTAGTTGATAATGATATGACCAAAAAATTTGTTGGGACCATGGAAAATTACAATCAGAGTTTCAAGGAAAAAGATTCCATTTCGAATTCCATCATTAGTTGATAATGATGTGACCAAAAAATTTGTTTGTGCATGTGTGTGTCTACAAAAATATATATATTTTGAAAGTGGGATCCGATGACATTGAAATCAAGTCCATCGGAGTTCGAGGGAAAAAGATTCTATTTCAAGGGCCGCCATTTGTCGACCATGGGAAATTGATAAACCTGGGTCTAAACTACCTATTTTTGAAAATGGTATCTAATGACATTGAAATCAGATTAATCAGAGTAAAAATGGGGTTCCAAGGAGGACCATAGATGATAATTCTTTTATCATAATGAAAGGAGTATCTATGTAGATTCCTTGATTACATATAACCGTATATATATATATATATATATATATATATATATATATATATATATATATATATATACACACATATACTATAATCTATTATATGATATTAATTTATTAATTATATTATATAATGTACATTTTATATATATATATCTATAAAACAATAAGATAAATATTTTTGGAAATTTCTTTTTCATATATAAATATACATGTATATAAAAGTACATATATTTATATAAAATATTATTTCATATATATTTAAAAATATTTTTTCATGTACCTATATAAATATGTAGTTATAGTATTTATAAACCACAACGATGTATCTATATATGGCCACATTTTTTAGAAAGTGCGGCAACAAGAATGGTATATGAACATGGTTCATAGAAACTGCGGCTAAAGAACTAGTCAATGACTACTATTACCAATAACCGTGGCTAAATAATGGTATATTACCACAGTTCGTAAAAACCGCGGTTACAGAATGATATATTACCACGGTTATGTAAAACCGTGGTATATTATCAACCCCAAAGTACATTTAAGTGATAGTTGAACCCAGCCACTTCCCACCAAGGCACTTCATTTCTCTTAAACTGAATGAGATCCCAAGCAGAAGCGAAAGAAAATCTATAATTGGAGGGAGGATCCCTCACAACAAAATCACCACTAGGAGGAGGTCTTTGAGGGATATATTGCAGCTGGCCCAGATAGAGGTAAGATTTTGAGAAACATGATGACTATGGCACCAAGAACCATTAACAATAATAGAGGAAACAAGAGCCATCTTGTCAGAGCCCTCGCATCATACCTAATCTTGTCACCAAATACTGAAAGGAGAACACTGCCAATTATCAAACCAAAGCCTAGTGGAAGAGCCATCATCAATATGAGAAATAATAACTCCCTGAACAAGATGCCTGAGGTTTAAGATTTTCCTCCAGGTCCCTGAAACATTAGAGGAATACTTCACATTCCAAATATAGTCTTTTTTGAGATATTTAATATATATCCGTTGGATCCATAAGCCCTCTTTCATCTTAGCAACTCTCCAAATTAACTTAATTAACATCTCTAAGTCTTTTCAAGCCAATACCACCCTCCCTCTTAGGAAGGCAAACAGAAGCCCAACTGATAGTATATAGAAACTTGTTATTATCACTTTCTTTCCATAGAAAAACACTCATAATGGCCTCAATCTTATTGATGATGTAACTAGTGATACCATAAACTCCAGTCTAATAGATAGGAGGCTTGCATAACAGCCTTAACCAACATCAATTGGCCTGCAAAAGAAAGAAGCTTACTCTTCCACAACTGGAACTTCTTCTTGAGCCTATCCAAGATAGGGAAGTAATGTTCCAAGGACAACCTGGAGGAAATTAAAGGAAGGCCTAGATAAGAGATCGACAGGTGGCCAATTTCACAATTCATAATATTCTTCAGTACCTATTTGGCATCAGAAGAAACCCCAGAGATAAAATTAAGAGATTTTTGAGGATTAATCACTAACTCCGATAAATCTGTAAAGAGTTGCAAGGCATCCATAATAACTTGATAGGAAGTTGAAGAGGCTTTAGAGAAAATAAATATATCATCAGCATAAATCAAATGAGTCAGGTTTAGGGCTTTGCATTTAGGAATAGGAGCAAGCAAGTTGTGATCAAACTTCCAATTAAGACAACGGGTGAGGCCTTCCATCACTAAAGTGAACAAGAGAGGAGATGGGGGTCAAACTTGTCTAACACCCCTTCGAGGGGAGAATCATCCCACTGGAGATCCATTCACTAAAATAGACATGTGAAGAGTAGATATGCAAGGAAAAAATATCGGTTGTGAGGGATTGGAGAGTTCTGTAAGAGAGGTGTGTGATAGTGATGCCTTAGAGTAAGGGGACACTGACTCGCGGTGCAGAGAATCTCAGGGAGAAGTGGATGCTTTTCAAGGAGGGGATCATGTGAGAATGTCGGAGTTAGAGGTGAGTGTGATCAGCCACCAATGGTAAACAGGAGAACTTATGTGGCTGCAGTGGGTGTTTCTGCTCTACCTAATCTTGAGACCTTACCTGAACCCATTCAGTTAGGTAATGTCACTCGTATTATTATTCCACAAAAAGCCTATGAAGAAAGTGTGGAGAAATTTCGTTTTGTACTTATTGATAGAGTGAGCTTTCGCTTGGCATCTTTGAATGACCTTCGTAAGTCCGCGAAGGAGTCGTGGAATCTTAAAAAATGGGTGTCTATGATTTCGATCGGGAAAGGATATGTGATTTTGCATTTCTCCTCAGAGAACGATATGGCCCATATATGGTAGAGAAGCGCAATGAAGTTTGGAGGCCAATACATCAGATTTCAGAAATGGAAGTCAGATTTCAACATCACAAGCTAAGAGTTGAGCAAGAGTGAAGGTCGGAGTTGGCTTCGAGTTAGACTCTGATGCTAAAGTCAGTTACCCGAGCAACAACAGTGAGAGCTAGGAACTGCGTGAGTAGTTAGGTGACAGTAATAAGTGCGATTAAGCATCCTGTTACCTTGTACAATAACCCTATATATAGAGGATGTATGACGATAGAATTGGGTTTCGTGTCGATGAAGCAAGGTAAATTCTACCCGTGGAAGGTTCCCTATCACTAGGGGTGTCAATACCCAACCCGAACCGATGAAACCGGCCCGAACCAGTCCGAACGAGCCCGGACCACACCAGACCGAACTCTTAATGGTTCGGTTCGGTTTCATTTGTGGATCCAGAAAGGCAAACGGTTTGGTTTGGGCTAGCCCGACGGTGCACCGGTAGCCGAACCGTTAGGCCCAAACCCAAACCGAACCGACCTAACCCGATAAATGAGTAAATCAGTAAATGCCTAATGCCCCATTGCCCCCTAAATGTGTTGTGATAGTTTCTCACTTTATCTCATATCCTTTGTTAGTGATTACCCAACCAATTGTATCCATAGGCCATAGGACATAGGATACAAAGATACATTGTATTTGAAATATTTTATGTACTTAAAAGAGAAAGAGAAGAAAAATTAGCACTAACCGGACCTTACTAGTTATATAAAACCGGTACCAAACCGATATCAACCCGTTATCATAAACTGAAACCGATACGAAACCAAACCGCACCGAAACCGAAACCGAAACCGAACATTTCTTAATGGTTTGGTTTTGGTTTCTATAAAAGTCACACCGAAACCAAAAAGCCCGAACCGAAACCGGCCCGAACCGGCCCATTGACACCCCTACCTATCACAATGGTGGTTATGTGATAAAAAGGGTTATGCTTCGATGGATAACAACAGTATTCACTTTAATCTAGGTTCCACTTTAACTGAATCTTATGCCACATGTCAATTAACCATAGGTGGATTATTTTTATGCATATCAAGAATGAAGAGGGACTTCGAGGGCTTCGTGGTTAAATGATTCAATTCGACTATACCATCATATGATTCACAATAGACCATATCCATATATATTTTATTGTAAAATCCTACCAACATGCTCAAATAGGAATATAAAATTTGGCCTCTCAACGTGTATGTTTTTTTTTTTTTGGTAAACAACGTGTATGTTAAGTAGCTCTGGAAATGAATAAAAAATAAGAATTAATAATTTGAAATTGTAAAGATATCTGTCTCTCCATTCTCTCCAATTCCTCTGATAGGGAGGAATGGATCTCATCCGGGCAGTGTTCGGGCAAGGGATAGAGTGGTCATTTTTGCCCCCTATGAGAGAAATTGAAGAAAATAAAAGGGCAGATAATTGGAGTTGATAAAGATCCACACAAGAGTCATCTTAAATTTTTACACGTGATAAAAACGTTCTTCCTTTCCTACACGTAAAGGAAAACCTCCTAAGGGTGAGACAAAACCACAGCGTAGCATGCACATGTTGGGAACGTGTCCACACTCAATTAATAAATTAATCAGCATAGTTCTTCCATTAACATTAATCATGCCATTCTTTTCGAGGGTCCAATTATAAATCCAAATTATAATATATCTCCTCGTAATTCACCCATATCTACTTCTATATATATTGTTCGATTCCTTCCAAAGAGCAGAATCTAAGAAAAGATTTTATGTCCAACAATAATTGGCAATATCCTTCACTCCCCACTCTCCTAATGTCTTCTTGGACTATTGCAGTTCTCTTGGCAGTACTGCTTGCAGGGCTCCGGTATCTATCGATCCATCTCCGGCATGGATCAAGAGCCAAGCAACAAAGTAATGATCGTCGACTACCGCCGGGACCTCGGGGGATACCGATTCTCGGCAATCTTCTCATGCTGGGTGATCTCGCTCACCGTACCCTCCATCAAATGGCCCAGAAATATGGACCCATCATGTACATCAGGCTTGGCCTCGTGCCAACTGTGGTGGTATCATCTGCTCAGGCAGCGGAGTTGTTCCTCAAGACCCATGACGCAGTCTTTGCTGGAAGACCTTACACTATGGGTGTCAATTATGTGGCTTATGGGAACAAAGGCCCGCTTTTCCCACAATACGGTACATATTGGCGCAACATGCGGAAGTTGTGCACCATAGAGCTGCTAAGTACAACAAAGGTTGATTCATTCAAGCAGATGAGAAGGGAGGAGTTGGGCCTCTTTGTTGGATCTCTTAAGGAGGCGCCGAAGCTGGTGCAGTGGTTGATTTAAGTGCCAAAGTGGGATCGCTGATTGTGGATATGAGCTTCCGGATGCTGATTGGTAACAAGCTTGAGGAAATGACCACCCAACTAAAATCAATTGCTGAGGAATACCACAAGCTTCTTGGGACTTTTAACCGGGCCGATTTCATTCCCTATATTGGAGCACTTGATCACCTTCAGGTAATTTAATTTATTTCTATTACATTCCTTCTATTTATATATATATATATAAATATAAAACGAATGAGTTGATCATTCACTATAGTAAATATTTTCTCTGTTAAGGTGATTTTTTGTGCCTCGATCTACCACATCTGGTGGGAAAGGAATAAACGCAGATGGACGTCCACCTCCTGTTCTTATAACCAGATTTGGAGTACTATTGAGTTTGATGTTAGATCTAAGGTTGACCACCTTTGTGCCTCGGTTACTGATTCCTCCAATAATCGGATCCAGATCCTCTACTTCCGCCTGCCCGGTACTACAATGGGCCCTACACACAGCAAGGCGCGCAAAGACCACCTTACCCCCGCTCAAGTAAGGCGCGCAAAGACCGCCTTCCACCTGCTCAGGTAAGGGGCTCGAGAAGGGGTAAGGCGGTCTTTGCACGACTTGTTGTGTGTGGGGCGCACAGGGCAGTAGGGGCAGGCGGAAGTAGAGGATCCCGATTGCCAATAATCGGCATAATATTGTTTCTTCTTGGGGTTTTTAGATTAGACATTGTTAGCCTCCTTTGATTTATTTGTCTTTTCCTTTTAATAAATTCTTTATTCATTTAAAAAAAAAAAGAGGTTATTAAAATCCAATTAAAACCTTTATTTATATATGAAGCTACAAGAATGATATTTCACTGTCTTAAGGGAATCTAATAGCCTTGGCCCCTTTTTTGGGCCCTAGTAAGTTGAGTATTCATCTTATTTTGATTTGTTGGGGTCTTTCCCTTAGTTAGCTTTCTTGACTCTTGTCCTGTATTTTTTTTTTTTATAATATATATTTTTATTCACCAAAAAAGATTTACTTCACTTTTTGGTTTGCCATCTCAATATTGTCGTGGTATTTGAAAGAAAGGCCATCTAACTCAGCATTGTTAATTAGAAATTGGGTCGACGCATGAAGGAAATTAGCAAACTCTTTGATGGGTTTTTGGAGAAGATCATTGATGAGCACATAAACAATCCTAAAGACCGTAACAACAACCAGAAGGACTTTATTGATGTGATGTTCTCTTTGATAAAGGAATCAAAACATATGCAGGCAGAAGAAAACCGCTACATGCTCGATCGAACTAGTATAAAAGGAATCATTTTAGACATGATTTTGGCTGCAATAGACACATCGGCTGTCACAATTGAATGGATCCTCTCAGAACTCTTAAGGAATCCTAAGGTGATGGAAAGGCTCCAAGAGGAGTTGAGGAATAAAGTTGGCATAGATCGGCTAGTTGAGGAAGAGGATTTAGTTAAACTGGAGTACTTGGACATGGTTGTGAAGGAAACCATGAGGATTCATCCTGTTGCTCCGTTGCTAGCTCCCCATGAGTCCTTGGAAGACATAACAATCAATGGATACCATATACCCAAGAAGTCTCGTGTCATTATAAATGCTTGGGCAATTCAAAGGGACCCTAATGTGTGGTCAACTTATGGTGATGCTGAAAAATTCTTGCCCGAAAGATTTATAGAAAATAATATTGACATCCGCGGACGTGACTTCCAACTTATCCCATTTGGATCAGGTCGTAGAGGATGTCCTGGTATACATCTGGGCCTAACAGTTGTGAAACTAGTACTTGGACAATTGGTACATGGCTTCAATTGGGAGTTACCCAATGGCATGTCACCTGACGACTTGGACATGACTGAGACGTTTGGCCTATCTGTTCCAAGAGCAAACCATCTACTTGTTATTCCAAGTTATCGCCTTTGCCTTAGTGGCAACAATTTGTAAGGAGTGTGCTGGCCTGGTTGTATTGTAACCCTATTTATATTTGTGTGTGTTTTTGCTTTGTGTTGTCTCTATTGGCGTATCTTATGTTTCCTAGTTGCAGTCTGATTTTATGTAATGTGTTTTCCTAATAGAAGTCTGTGTCTTGATTAGGGTTACTTGTGCTGCTATATATATAATTTCTTGTAAACAATATACATTTACAATAAAAATAATTTTGTTCTAGAATGGTGTTATTCCCAGGTTGACACTAAGAGCGGGGTGAATCAGTGTTCTTCAAAAATTTCTCCCACTAACAACCTCTAACCAACTACACACACTGTCACTGTATTGAGTTCTTATCATCTTCTCGGATTCCTTTCATTCCAGATGTTACGAGGGACCATAATGAAGCCAGCCATCCATACATACTTGAGGGGACAAAATCAGATTTCCTCTTCCACCATATGAAGAGCTCATCAATAGAAGAATAGTAGCAAAGCTAATATATTTTAAAATATTCAAAGAAATGTTGCATTATTTAATTGAGAAAGAGCACTCCATAAAACATTATCTAATTGAACTTTTACACGCATAAAGACATAGATTGCAATGAAATGCCATTGGAACCCCTTTCAGAGCAACTATCTCATCTGTAAGCAATCTTCGATGCATAAGCCTCCAACCGAAATGGATTGCCTAGGTTGAAGGTAGGCAATCCAAATAACAGAATACCAAATAGGATTTTGAGTGGTAATGCGATTTCCATTCCATGATGATTTGACTAGCAGATTACCTAATTGAGAAAGCCTCCAAATCCACTTATCTTCCTGAATCATATAAGAAAGCATAACTATGAAATAGACTGAAAATTATCTATAATAAGAGGAAGATACAGGAGGATTTAATGAGCCATCAGCATTTAAATACCTCAAACATATATACAAAAGATGATGAGTCATTTTATATAGATCAATACAGTTTGCAAAGAATCTTGGAGAAATGCCCACACAAGTTTGTTGAAAATTCCACTATCCTATGTTGGTCACAACTTGGTTTTGATGATAACAAACACTTGAAGCTATTTAACATTGTCTTCATTGTACCATGCCTTGTAGTGATCTAAATTGGATAACGTAATGGCACCTTGCTTGGAGCAAGCTAAAGAACTTCATCTCACAAAGGTCTGGATTGAGTGTGATTCTACAAAAGTGGTGATCATGATTTCTAAGTTTATGGTCTAGTGGTTTATTCCACAAAGGTGGGCAGCTCTTCAAAGATTCCTCGATATCTCTTAATGGAAAATAACTCATCGCTATAGAGAGGCTAACCCGGTGGCTGATTTCCTTGCTAAATCAGCGGCAAAATTTGAAGTCTCGACTAAACTTCCTTCTTTGCCTAGTTCGATTAAAGAGGACCTCAAAATGGATGCTCAGGGAAGACCTAGATTTTGGTCATTTTAGTCCCCTCCTGTCGTGTTTATGTTTCTATTTTAGTCCGTTGGTGGTTCCCCTACTATTGGCTTAGTTGGTGGTGGGGGTTGCAAATGTTGCATTAGTGGTGTTGTTTTTGTCTCTGGGTTTCCCAGTATTTGTTCATTTTTTCACTACAAGAAATTGGTGCAATGGCGGCACTTTGGGTTGAGTTATTGCAGCATATTTTACAAATGTCGTCATATGTGAAGATATACCGACATTTTATTAAAAATGCCGTCATATATAAAGGTATAACGGTGTATGGGTTTAAACGCCGTCATATATGCATATATAACGGCGTTTATCACAATCGCCGTTAAATAAACTAGTTTCCACGGCGGTTTTTAAACAAACGCCACTGTAGTTTACTATTTAATAATGGTTTAATATTTTTTGTAACGGCGTTTTCAAAGAAATGCCGTTGTATGTCACAATACAACGACGTTTATAGATAAACGCTGTATAAAGTAATAGTTTGCAGCGATAAAAAACCCCAAAATCTTTTCACTTCCCCGTGCTTCCCATCTCCATCTCAAAAACGTTTTCGTTTCCCCCGCTCTTTCCATCTCTCTCTCAAAGTTCTCTCAAATCTTTTCCCCCTCAACCGTCAAACTTCTCTGAAATCCCTGTCAAACGACAGAGCAACAGTGAATTGGCGACACCAATTCTCGCAAGTCCCACAAGGTATGATCCCATTGAACCCTTCTTCTCTCCTTTTTACTTACATGTTTTGATTCGTCAGAAAGTGTTAGTTCTTGTGTTTGATCTGTTGTTAGTATTTCAAGTTTTTTGTCCAAATTCTTTTGTTTAGGTTTCTGTAGTTAATTCTGTTGTTTTAAAATTTTTTTTTTTTAATCTTAAACTCTCCTTTCTCTCCTGCTCTCTCTGTTTCTGCTTCGATTCATTCTGTGTTTATCTTTGGATTTACTTATGTTTATATATGTATGAACATGTGATTTTGATCTTTAAGGGGGGAGAGTATTTTCTACTTCTCTCTTCCGTCTTCGTTCATTCGATTCTTTTGCTTCGTTTAAGCACCAAAAAAGATGGGTTTGATTTCTGGAATTCTAATGGGATCATCGGCGGCATCGCTTTGAGGGCATGAGCTTTATGGAGCTTTATAGAGCTTTATGGCCTGTGAGGTGTTGATATATCATACTACAGTACTAATACTACTGGGTATGGTCGTATGGACTATGGATAGAGTCAGATCGACCTCCACTAACTTCTCTGTCAATGATTGAGTCAATTCAGGAAAAAGGAGAGGAGGAGAAAGATTGAGACCCCAAGAGAAGATGTTGACATTTCAGCAAGCAATCAATATAAAGTAGAGCAGTTAAAGAGATGGATAAAACTTATAAAACTTAAAAGGATGGTTAAAGGTGGAGGAGGGGAGAGGAGAGGAGTGGAGTGGAGAGATGCCATTCTAGTGAATAGGAGTCAACGTAGAAAGACAATAGGAGAAGTGTGACAATAGGAGAAGTGTGGTTTTGTGTCTTCACAGAATGTCAACCCAACCCAATCCCATAGAATTCAAATTCACCATTTATATATTCTTTACTATTAGGTAGCAGGTAGGACACTTTCTTTTTTAAAGAGGAAACTGAAGAAACCACCCAAGATTTCTTTTTTTTTTCTTTTCCACCTTTGAAGGTGCATGAAGGAATCTCTCTCTGTCTCTCTCTATCTCTGTGTGCTGTAATGGGAGTGTCACTGTAAGATTTTGATGCAACTTGGGTTCTTCCATGTTTCCAAAATTGGTATCTGATGGTGTTGTTGTTCCAATGACATTCTGTTTGTATTGAATCCACCAAAATTGGTCTCTTGTTCATGTCCACCACTATTGCAATTCACTCCAAAGGTAGGGATTCCTCCTGAAGCAGCTCCAAAAATGGAGGAGCCACCATTTGCTAGAGAATTCATTAGATCTTGGAGATGATTTTCATTTTCCATCTGTGACAATGTTTCACCCCCACCACCTCCAAAATTGGCCCTAAAATTAGCAGTCAAGTGAGACCTGTCAGATTTAGGACCACTTAATGAAAAACTGCCAAAACCTCTAAGCAAAGAACCACTTCCACTGTTTGCTGTTGAACCCATTTGAGCAGCTTTTTTAAGCAAAGCTGTTGCAGACATTTGAGGAATAACAACTTCATTTTGCTTCGATTCATTCTGTGTATGTAGTTTATATATGTATGAACATGTGTCTATGTTGGTGATGTGATGGTGAAAAGTGAAAACACTAGAATTTGAGCTAATTTGGATTTGTTTTGATCAAACAAAGGTGGGGAAAAAGAAAATAGAATAGGTTTTACTTTCATCTTTGTTCTATTTGTTTCTAAGTGTGTTTAGGATGTTAGATTTTTGATATCTTGTTTGGTTCTGAATTCTAATCATTATTAGAAATTACCTAGCTCTAATTACTAGTTGCTGTGGATGTCTTTTTTTTTTTCTCTTCTTCTTCCTTTTTTGGGGTTAGAAACTCTTGTTTGAGTTTAAGAGTGAAACCATTAAAACCTCAACAATGTAACAAATCCTACTATATAGTTGGTGAAACTATAGCCATCACAAATGCATTATTCTAGTGATACATAATGCTGCATTGATAAATTGTTTGCTGTCTCTCGTATCTTGCGTTATGTATAGGTGTACTTATTTGACAAGTTATGAGCGTAGTTCCTTGGATAATTAGGTCTCTTCTTTGTCTCTATAGCTTGCATTCTATGTACGAAATGTATTCATTTTTGGAGTAAGAGTTCAGTTGTCAGTTGGTTGGATTTTTTTCCCCCCCTTTTTTTCTGTCTCTTTGTACGTTGTAATGTTGTATTTTGACTGATCAACTAGCTCGGAATGAGCATGGTGACTGTGTTATCTTCTTATGTACAGTTTTGAAGTTTCTCTAAGAAGGGCATGTGTTAAATTCGTGTTTTTCCTTCTAGTCTTTGGAAAATCTCTTCATATTTAAAATATGGGATGCAAAGTAAATGGATGCTACCCAAGGAGCTTTACCATCTGTATAAAGCCATCCAACCTCTAGACAATTGGTTCCCTTTTCTCAATCATTATTTGTATGAACTTTAATCCCGATCAAACTTGAGGCTTGTGTGTATAAATAGATTCCAACTTGCAAGAGTTCATCTCACTAATCTCTCCCCTCCTGGGGGTTGAACTATTTGAATAATTGTCTTACTATTTTTATCTCCCATTTTTGTTAGAACTTGAACTATTTGAATAATTCTCTTATTATCTTTGATTCGGATCAAACTTAAGCTGGGACAGATTGCAGCTGATGACCTGGGCAACCCTCTGCAATGGACTTGGATGCTCATTTTCGCTTGCCTTTGATTCTTATCAACAAATTCGCATTTTTGAGTTATTAATTAAAATCCTCATTCCTAATCTTTCCTCTCAACAGCCATGGTAGGGGAGCAACAGACCCCCGACTTCGTCTCTAGCTAAGAGCTCCACCTCTCTTCACTGGGAAAAAAGGTTAGTTGCTAATCTCTCTCTCTCTCTCTGCATTTGATCAATTTTTAGAGACTTTTGTAGGTTAAATCTTATTTGTTTTCTACTCATTATGTATTGATCTGCTTAATTTCATTTCCTTTAGGTTTTCTTTGGTTTATTGTTACTAATTAGGTTAGTATGATTTTGAACCCGGAATCAGAGATAGTTTATAGACATAACTTGCTTTTATATTCATACTTATGAACATATTATGAGAACATTGTCAACCATTACAGGTTGATTGTAAATTAAAGATGGAGTTACAAAGAGAGAGAGAGAGAGAGAGAGAGAGAGAGAGAGAGAGAGAGAGAGAGAGAGAGAGATATGTTTGATGTTTATGAGAAAGTTTAATAGATTTTCTCTTTTGTACATACATAACCTGGTTTGTAATATATTGCCCTCTTTTGTAGACTCTCTCTTTCTCTCTCTCTCTCTCTCTCTAAGTGTTGCTTGCAGGAATGAAACTATGAATATGGTGAAGAGATATATAGCTTGACGTGGGTTGACAGGAATATGGTAAGTTATTATTTATTCTGTTGGATTTGAGAGGTTTGGAATCAAGAAATTTCAGTGGATATCTCAGTTTGGGAATAGTGGTGTATGGGGGGGGGTTGGTATTGGGTCCCATAAATGTTTAAATATGTTTTCTTCCATTTCCATCTTTAGGGTTTTAATCCAATTGTTTGGAGCTCTTGGATCAAGAAACTAAAAAAAATTCTGTTTTGTTCTTCTAAACCTAACCTCTCTATCTCTCTTCATCTTTCTTAGAGTTTCCTTTGGGGAATTGGTCCCATTAGAGAAGGGGATATAAAGCAGAAACTATTCCTCCTAGTTGTCTTCTACTTTATTATTCTGTATGTGAAGATTGAGTTCTTTCCTTTCTACATGCATAAACATGGCATGTTTTTAACTAAAAGGCCCACAGCCTTTCTACATGAATAATGGAATTACATTAGAATGGGTCAAGTCATAGGAACAAGGATGATTAGTTATGTTGGATTTTGAAAAGCTTCATGGATAGGCGTGGTGGACATTTTTTTTGTTTCTTTTCTTCTTTTTTCCCTTCCTCTTCAACCAAGGCATGTGATTTCTCTACTTTTTTTTGTCAAGAAATGGCCGGTAAGGGATGACCACATTACAACTAATTTGAAACTGAAGTTGACTATAACAGTTTGGTAAATTTCTAGGAAATACAGCATGATCATGAGAAATTGGTAGCATTCATGTCATAGTTATCTCCTAAGCTTGAAGAATTGGATTGGGTACTTGAAGATGCTAATGCAAGAGGGTTGGCCTCGGCACAACGGTAAGATTGCTCTTTTACAATTTGTACTTTATTTTATAATTCTATATTGTAATATGACAACAAATTTCTGATTTTACTTCTAATGAAATTGATGAAGCTTTTGCTAAGCATTGTAGTTAGTCGAGCTCATGTGTGTGTGTGTTTGGTGATTTTGGGGATGGGGTTGTAAAATCAGATCATGTGACTTGTGTGGGTGTGTTTTACAGATCTTTGGGGGTATGTTGGATGTGCCACAAAATGCATATCATGAGTCTTGTTTCTCATGATGAAAGGGATTGGAAATTGGGCTTGCATAGATGGTAAGTATGGATGAAAGGATTTCTATTTGCATTGGGATTCTTAATCGATGAGTTCTTTCAGGTAGCCTCATCCTCACAATCTTCAGATCTCAAATAACTATGGGAATGCTGCTGGCTGTTGATACCCACCATTCAGACTTCCCTCTTTCTTTTCCTTTTTCATGTTTTACACAGTGAACAATCATTGGGAAGCTTACTTGCTTTTTTTTTGGGTAAGGGGAAGCTTATTTGATACTTAATAGGTTATGATAGTCTACATATGAAAATATTGAATTTCTTGGTTTAACTTGTGCCTTGGTAGGAAAAGATAGATTGACGGGTTTGGCTGTTGAGGCAGCAAAGAGAGCTCTTCAAATGGCTCAAGTTAATGTTGATGATGTAGACTTTACCCTGCTGTGCAGATCTACTCCGGACGATCTTTTTGGCAGTGCTCCTCAGGTACATCCACATGATTTAGGAATCTTGAAATGCTATGGTTAAAGTAATCATCTTTGTAAGAATAGGCAATTATAACTGTACTGTGGCTGCAAAACATGTTTTCATTTGATTATGAGTGAAGGGCTAAGTACTTTATAAGAGTAATATTTCATTGTTAGTATAAAGAAGTGTGATGCTAGGTGATAAGGATCCAATTAAAACTCTATTTCTTGTTAGTTCATAAATTTCATTTTCTCTGTGTTATGCCATGCTTAGCTTAATATTGTGTTTCATTTATTATTCTTTTAGACTTGATATAGCTAAAGAGGAACAAGTTAGTTTATATACTTGAGACCAACTTTTCAAGAGACATATTCGTTTCTAACCTATTCTTATACTTAGTTGACCATCCATACTTGTGATATTGTTTGTCTAATCATTAACAAGTATTTGTGTTGGATCTCATAATACCTAATATGCTTCATGTTTCTGTACCAGAGCATTCATTGTAACTTACCATCTCATGACAGTTCTAGAGATATACCATCAATTATTAGATTACAATCCCCTCAAGTGTGTTAAGGCATCAGTTAGACTTGAGCATCTCAAACTCCGAATTCTTTTTAGATGATCTGTGATGAATTTTGAATTTGTGCATAAAAGGACACTGTTGTTTCATCTATTGATTTGGATAATTACTTGCTCTAGTCCTTGTTTCTACCTATTGCTTATAAATGGGTCAGATTTTAGTTTAATTTGGACTATTGATCACTTAATCTCTGTTTCAATCCATTGCTTTTTAAATATATCAGACTTTAACATGACTTGGATATATTTACTTAAATCTCTTATTTCATCCCATCTTTGTGGATGCACTTCGAATATGAAATGGGTAGGGTATTTGATGAGGTATATTTCTGTTTTATATATGAATTTGGTTTGGATATAAAAATAGGTGACATAATGAATCTATTATCTTTGAAACAGGTTAATGGATTGAATATAGAAATAATTTTTTTTTTAAAAAATGCATATAGCGGCGTTTTTTTACAAACGCCGCTAAAAGTATAAACTCAACACCTATCACGGCACTTTTTAAATGCCGTTGTAATACACTTTTCCCGTCGTTTATTGAAAAATGCCGCAAAAAAAAGAAATTCAATACCTATCACGACACTTATGAAAACGCCGTTGTAGTACTTTTTCCCGGCATTTATTAAAAAACGCCGCGAAAAAGGTACATACGCAGTCACACTAAAAAAATGCCGTTGTACAAAAACGGCGGTACCTTTGCCGACATTTCAGCGGCACAAATTATAAACGCCATTATATCCTATGGCGGCTTTTTTTGGACTTATAGCGGCGTTTAAAAACGCCGTCGTAGGCCCAATTTCTTGTAGTGTTTGTAATACAAAAAAATAATCATTCATATCACACATATGTTATCCTTATGGTTCATTTAATATCTCATAACCACTAAACAATGTATGAAATTGATCCTTTAATTAATTCATTTATGTAGAAATTAGCATTTACAAAACCACGTATGAATTCTACCAATATTTAATAAACATTCACATGTTATATATGGCATAACATGTGAACATCTCATGTTTAGTTAGCCCAAATCCCAATTCAAAAAATCTTCAACTAGGGGTGAAGCTGGGCCGGCCGGGTTTTTTAAAACCCTAGCCCAACCTTGAGTCCTCTTAGCTCAACCCAAGCCCAACCCGGCCCTAGGTCGGGCTGAGGTATCTCAGCCTAGGCCCAACCCTGCCAGGCTCAACATAGCCAAGCCTAGCCCTAATTGACCTTGATCGGGCCGGGTTGACCTTTATTGACCCTGATTTTTGCCATTTACTTCATCATATGCATTAAAAAAATGAGACTCAAGTGATTGGGTATTGGTTTGTTTCATACTCAATTGACTATTAGATTTTTCTTTGGGTTAAGAAACTTAGTCCAATCTTAAAATTATAAATATTTTCGTTCAATAGACAATTAGCCTTTTTAGGTAAACCATAAGATAATTAGATACAGCCTCAGGACTACCCCTCGCTTGTTTCCCCCCCTACCTGTTTTGAAATTCGCAAGGCTGTTTTCTCCATTGGTGCTATTAAATCCCCTGGGGTTGATGGTTTCCAAGCATGTTTCTATCACACCTTTTGGGACTTGATTGCACAAGATGTTACTGATATGATCACTTCTTTTTTCTCTTATGGGGTCCTCCCCCCAGGTTGCAACCACACCCTTATTTGTATGATTCCTAAGCATGACTCTGTTAGGGTGGCTACTGATTTTAGGCCTATCAGCCTTTGTACTGTTTCTTATAAAATTTTATCGAAAATTCTGGCAAAAATTCTGGCGAATAGACTTAAGGCTTTCCTCCCGTTTTTTATCTCCCCTTTTCAAGGGGCTTTCATTCCTGGTAGGCAGATTAGTGATAATATTGTGATTGCCCAGGAGATCTTCTGGTATCTGAAAAATAAACGGAAGGGTAAGACGGGTTTTGTTGCAATTAAGTTAGACATGGCAAAGGCTTATGACCAAGTTGAATGGGTTTTACTTGACCACCTTGCCAAGTTCCTTGGCTTTCCTGACCAATGGATTCGGCTGGTTCAGTCTCTGATCACAACCACTACCTTTTCCACCAAGATCAATGGTAGTCCATTTGGTTTTTTTAGCCCGACTAGGGATCTCCGGCAAGGGTGCCCTTTGAGTCCCTACCTTTTCTTGTTTACCATGGAGGTTCTTTCCCGTACTCTCCAAGCTAGTCGTGAGGCTGGGCTTTTTAAGGGTATTAGGGTTGCTCGTGGAGTGCCTGAGGTTTCTCATTTATTATTTACGGATGACACGTTCATTTTTTGTCGAAACACTGAGGAGGATGTACTCTCTATTAAGGCGACCCTGGATTTGTTTTGTGATCTCACTGGACAGGAGATTAATTTTTCCAAGAGTGAGGCCCATTTTAGTCGCAATACTTCCCTGGACAGAAAAAGGTCCATCTGCTCTATTCTCCAGATGAAGGAAATGAACCCCTCCTCTCGCTATTTGGGTACAAATCTGTTTCATTCTCGTTCTAAAGTTAAGGAAATTGCATCCATCATTTTGCGAGTCCAAAATAAACTGACTACCTGGAGGGCAAACTGTCTTTCTTTTGCAGGTCGCAAGGTGTTGGTCAAGCAGTTTTAGCCTCAATTCCATCCTACCAAATGTCATGCTTTCTGTTTCCCAAACAATGCTGGTCCAAACTTGACTCCATTTGCCTTAACTTTTTGCAGAATGGGACTGCAACCCATAAACGAACTCACCTCATTGGATGGGATAAGATTTGTAGGCCAACCTCTCAGGGAGGCCTTGGTTTTCGCAGATCCTCTACCCACAATAAGGCTTTAATCCTCAAGCTTGGGTGGAGGCTAATCACTGAAGAGAAATCAATGTGGGCCCGGGTCCTCAAATACAGATATTTTCCCAATCGATCTGTCTTTGACCCCAAAACCGTTAAAAAAAAGGGCACTTGGGTTTGGAACAACATTGCAACTCTTCTTCCATCTCTCAAAAATATTGTTTGGAAACAAATTGGTAATGGGGGTTCCAACTTCTGTTAGGAGGATCCTTGGGTACCTACTATACCCACACATTGTCTCCCCCATACTTTCCGGACCACATCCCTTTGCAGAGTAAGTGATTTTATTATTAACTCCAATTGGAATAACTCTCTACTTACCAGTATCTTTCCTCCTTGGTTTCACTCAGAAATTTCAAAAGTGTGCATTTCAGACTCTAAGGATCAGTGGAAATGCTCCTTGACAAAAACTGGGACGTTCTCCACTCGACAGGTTGCTTCTTACCTGAATTCCCGTTTACATACTGACCAGCTTCTTTCCAGATGGTGGCATTTTTTCTGGAAACTTAAAATTCTTTCAAAATTTAAGATGTTTTTTTGGCGTGTCTTACATGCAGGTTTACCTGTCAAGGATACTATCTCACACTGGTTGCCGATCGAGCCTACATGTTTTCTCTATGGTGCTCATGATGAAACCCAATGGCATCTTTTTATATCTTGTGACTGGACTAAGCGTATCTAAGCATCTGGGCCCCTCGGGCTGAGAACTGAGCACTTTAGCAGCCCCAATTTAGCAAAGCTCTGTGCTTCCCTCCTCAATTCTAAGGCTCTGGATTTTAATTCTGCTTCTTGGTTTTTCTCTATTGTCATTTTAACTTGTTATTTTATATGGTCTGTCAGAAACAAAGTTTCCCGTGGTTTAGCCCCAACTAATCCACATTGGGTATTATCAAACGTTAAACGCTGGATGTACTATTTAAATCTCTATACGCCTACTTTACATGCTTTCACCATGGATCACCACTTAACCACACAGTGCACACCAGATTTCACTCACACATTGCTTAACGACAAAATGCACTTCCCTGTTCTCTGCTGTGCAGGCCTTTCTGAACCATCAATGGGACTAACCGGATGGGGGTATTGCTTTTTGTTAGGTGGCCAGAGTGTTTTAGCATCTATAGGAATTTCGTGTTCATCTAATCCAAAGGAGGCTGAGCTGATGGGAATCTTGCAGGGGTGGAAACACGCTCTCAAGGAGGGGATATTTTTAAAAGAAATTTGGATTACAATCTTTAGTCGTAGTCAACTTTTATGACCAGGACATAACCTGACTGTGCCGTGGTCATTTATTGCTCTTTTTGTTGAATTAGTAGAACTAACCTCCAACTTTACTAGTATACCTATATGTCATAGGCATAACCAATGGACTGCGGCCTTAAGATGTTACACCCTGAACTCAGTTAGGACAAAATCTGACCCTCATCCTTTTTTGTATGATGCAAATACGTTTCTAGCAATATAACTCCTGGTTTTCTCATAGAAAAAAAAAATGAAAAATGTAAACAATAAATTGTATAGCATAACCTAACACAGCGCCGGGCTGGGTTGGGCTGGGCTTAGACGAGGCCTCAACCCTGAGCCAGCCAGACCTTGACCCAGGGCCTGAAAATTTCAACCCTAACCTGCCCTCAAGGTTGAAAAATCCAGCACAAACCCTGTTCGGGCTTAGGACGGGCTCGAGCTGACAGGGCCAAACATACACCCCTATCCTTAACATTAAACACTTTAATGTACCTCCCATTAAGTCCGTGTAAGGTAAAATAGGGATCTAATGAAGTTTTTGTAAATCACAACATCCCTTAATGTAGAAACAATTTCAATGAGCCCCAATGCATCACGTACAAGCAAGGCTGACCCAAAATCCCTAATACAAAGTCATTGTTGCCAAAAAATAGCTAGTCATACTTGTTGTACGTACCCACAAAGAATACCTTAGAATAAGCCATGTTTTTATTTAGTTGGGCTTAAATCAGTGGGCTGGAGGGTTGGCCCCAAAGAGCCTAGACATTTAAGTTCTTAAAACATTAGCTTAAATACAAATGGGCTTAAGCCCATAGTCCATTTAAAAACAAACCTTTTAAAACTTAATAAATAAGGGTCATATTTTATCATTGGGGCATTGTTCTCTGTGCCGCAGCGCAACCTACGCCCAGGCACATGGGGGTGGGCGCAATGACCACCCTGCCCCTGCACAGGCTACCCATGTGCCTGGGTGCAGGCTGCGTTGCGGCACAGAGAACATTCTCCCTTTATCATTTTACCTTTTTGATCACAAACCTTAAGATTTCAACTACAACTTCTGACTTCAGTAGCCAACTTGTAACTCCTTGAGGGCTGGGTTTTATCTCTGTATGACATGCAAACTAGGGTACCAGATGCCAACAGCCGTGGCCACAAGTGGCCTATAGCCATGGTCGCGGGTGACCTGCTGCCCATGGCTGAGGTGAAAGGGACCAAAGCAATGAGGCGGGCTAGTAGCCTACCTCGCGTGGGCCTATTGGCCTTGGTGGGCTACTGGCCTATTGCAATGTGTGGACTTGGCTAGGCTTGCCTGTGGTGATGTCTGGTGCTTGCCTTGCCTACCAGCCTACAAGGCTGCCTGGCTAGCCCTACTATGTAGCTTAAAATATTTTAGTGACATATGAGGATAAACATATGCATAAAGGAATTAAAAAAAATAAAAGTCCCCACTAGTAGGGAAATCTGATACCATTGTGGGAATGGATAAGGATCGTCCTACCAATAGGACGGCATTTCAAAACTTAAATCAACAAAAGAGGGGAAGACCATGGTTATCTTTAGATTCACAACCGTAAATCCTCCACATGGTCTTAGTCTTTCCATGAATTGTTCTTCCCACCATGGTAGCAACACATTCTCGTCACCATCGGCCACCACCACTATTACCTCACACTGACTAGGGTTCCACAAACCGTTGTACGCAAACTCTTACACACTCACAAGGGGAGGGCAAAGCTTCGATTCGTGGGTAGGAAGGAGAGGGATTCGATGGGACTTTCTAAGGAGAGAGTTAGATTGAATTGTTAGCTAATTATATTCCTAAAACCCTTTAACAAGTTAAGAGTGATATGCCTTTCCTTTTTTCAATCCACTATTAAATTCCTAAAATCATTCCTTATGAGATCTTATCCCCTTATGGCATGATTCTATGAGAGGTTGAATACAAAATTCAAACCTTCTCCTTATTCTCTTTATTATATGATATGCGATCACATCTTATATCACAAGATTCTATCCAAAAGAAATCCTCCCCATAACAATAGCCAACTCAATATATGCTACTATAGTACAAACAACAACAACAAACTCAGCCTAATCCCCATTAAATGGGGTTGGCTACACAGATCCTTGCCCTCCAATCAGATCTATTCAATGTCATGTTAGAGATAAGACCTAAACTATGCATGTCTTTCCTCACCACTTCTCCTAGGGTCATTTTAGGTCTGCCCCTAACTCTTTTAGTACCTTCAATCTGAATCAAGTAATTCCTCCACACTGGGGCATCTGAAGGCCTCCGTTGAACATGGCTATGCCACCTCAGATAACTTTCTCATAGTTTATTGGGGCTACTCCCAAACAAGCTCTAATATGGTCATTTCTTACTTTATCCTTCTTGGTTTTACCACTCATCCATCTCAACATCGTCATCTTTGTTACGCTTAACATACCTATATGACTCTTCGTAACTGCCCAACACTCCGCACCATACATCATAGCCGGTCTTATTACTGTCTTGTAAAATATTTCTTTTAGCTTTAAAGGAATCCATCGATCACATAACAATCTGGATGCACCTCTCTACTTCGTCCATCTTACTTTAATCCTCTGAGAGAATCATCTTGCATCTCCTTCGTTAGTAATGAATCATCCTAGATACCTAAATTGGTCACTTTGCGGAATATCCATTTTCTCAACTTTCACCTCTCATTATCCGTTCCAGGGTTAAGTTACAAGCCATGTACTCCGTCCTCATTCTACTTATCTTAAAACATTTTGATTCCAAGGTTGATCTTTGTAACTCCATGTTGGCACTAATTCCATCTATTGTCGCATCCACTAACACAATGTCATCAGCAAAAAACATGCACCAAGGAACCTCTCCTTGGATCTCTCTGGTTAACCCATTCATGATAAGCGCAAACAAATAAGGGCTTAAAGTTGATCCTCGATGTAAACCGACGGTAATTGGGAATTTACCATGACTCACATGCATGGTTCTTAGACCAATTACCACTCCATCATACATATCTTTAATTATGTTCACGTATTTACTTGAAACATTTTTCCTCCATAGCACATGCCAGATTAAATCTCTAGGGACATTTGTCATAAGCTTTTTCTAGGTCAATAAAGACCATAGGGAGATCCTTCTTGCTCTCTCTATATCTTTCCATGAGTCTTTTAAGTAGCTTCTTTTATGGATCTTCTTGGCATAAAATCAAATTGGTTCTACGAGATAGTGGTCTCTTTTCTTAGGTGTGTTTTAATAATCCTCCCCCATAGTTTCACAGTATGACTCATCAATTTTATGTCTCTATAGTTGTTGCAACTTTTGGTATCACCTTTGTTTTTGTACATTGGGAACACAATGTTTCTCCTCCATTCATTTGGCATTCTCTTGATACACATAATCTTATTAAACAACTTAGTTAACCAAGATAAGCCACATCTCTTCCACACTTTTATTAGCACCCCATCTGGGCCTGTAGCCTTGGCTATTTTCATCTTTCTTAGTGCTTCTTTTACTTCAAAAATCCTAATTTTACGTATTTGCCTCCGACAGGTGTCAATATGTGTAGTGCCTTCTTCTGATCCACTATATCTCGGATTGGTTTCACTTCTTTACCTTTGCTTTCCCCACAATCTTCTTAGCTTCATTTCTAGCAAATTTGTAGCCTTTTAGGTCTTCTGCATCCTTAGTCCTTTTCCATGTCTTGAAACATTCTTTCTAAGTCTTGATGGTTGTTTGGACCTCATCATCCCACCTCCAAGTCTCCTTAGGTAGATGACAAGTAAATCGAATGGGTAAGATCTCATTGGAATCCTATCCACCATGCCATGTATAAGTTAAATAGTACATCAATGTGATATTTACTAGAACATACATGACAAGTAAGTGTAACCAAAAACTCCCAATTTAAGTAGATAATTATGCATTAGAACCTCCACAATACAATATCACATCATAGATTATAGGACATTATTTATTTACTATCAAAACTCTAGTCTATGGGAAATACAATTACAAAGATTCTGTAATTCCAACTAGACCTTTAAAACCTTTCTAAAAATATGTGTGAAAATAAATATTTATAATAGGGAAAATTACAAGCCCCTCCCCATACTATGGCCTAATTACACATTCTCCCTTGAATTTTCCCCAATTACACCCAGACCTCCTCTGGCTAACGGTGTTAACCTGTTGTTAGTTTTAGTTTGGAAAAGACTATTTTACCCTTATGCTAAAACATTAGAAATAAAAGTACAATGCTACCCATTATTCATCTTCAACCTAAAACACCCATACCTCTGGGAGTAAAAACCGATGATGCTCAATTACTTTTCTTCCTCTTCTTCTTCCTCCTACAACTCCGCCTCCACCCCTGCTGCTAGTCCTGCCTCCAATCTGTGTCCTCTGCAACTCCCTACCCCCACCACTTATTTGTTGTCCCTCCCTTACCCCCACCCATATTACCTGTGCGAATCCTTTGTTAGAAACTGGAATCAAAAGAAGGAGAGGATGGAGAGGCCGCCTGAGTCGAACGAGAACGCTTTCTGTCCATAAGACAGTATTTGCACCCTTACTACTGCACTGGGTTGCAGCAAATCTGCCTCCCAAGATAAAACAGGCTGGACTGATTACTAATTTGCAAAGACAGAAATCACTTGAAACTATCAGAGAATTGAGAATTTGTTAATGCCTGACTGACTGAATTCGTACCACAAAAATTGAATGATTTGGGCCATGTCCATTTCACCTCTATTTATAGTGGTGGATGTATCCCTTCAAGACACCTCATGGAATGGGTGTGTCCATTGACATGAGTGGATAGGATTAAAAGATTCTAATCCAAGCACTTATATGTAAGTGTCTCTTGAAGATAGCCCATGGTGTAGGTGTGTCTCTTGGTTCAATGGATTAGATTAAAAAATTCTAATTCAAGTGCTATGAATGCACCTATACAAATGGATATGTCCCTTAGCCAAAAACCAAGCCAACATTGAACCAAAGAATGACCCAAAATCGTCCACACAATTATTAAAAAAGTTCCAACATCCTTAATGTGATTCTATGTCACCTTATGGTTAGGTTTTAAAAACAAGTGAAATTCCATAATCATAGAAAGGAACCAAAACCATATTTCAAGACAATTTCACTATGAGATGATCAGCAAGCAGTCTGATCTGGACAATATTCCGGTCGAGTAAACTGTTTATCAATGAGAATATTTCAATCCCTAAATTTTTAGAACAATCCAACGGTGAAATTTCAAATTATGAAAGAATCCTTGTTGACGTAGGAAATTGAAATTCTGATAGAAACCAAAATTTGATATGCATTTATTTCAAGGACTCATAATTGCAATACCGAAAAATTGATCTAATGATTAGATAGAAAACTGAGTCCACCATAGTAAATAGAAAACATAAGTTGGAAATCTAAACCCAAAACTAAGAGATGGAAAAATCATTTCAAAATTTGATTGAAAGATCGGAGATTTTTAATCAGAATTGCAACTAGAACTGAAACAGGGATTCAGATGAGCAAATAAAGCTGGATTAGATAAAGACCTAATGCAAAAACAAGACTAGAATTAAGCAAAAAATTGAAACCAGAAATATTTTAACTGAAACAGAAAATCATAGGTTGTGTAGACCTGGATCTGATGTAGATGATAGAAAGAAGAAAAGGGGAAAGATATAATCAGGAATTCACCTGACCTATGGGCTTGGAATACACCAATGCCCCTGCTGAATCCACAACATTTAGATCTAAATCCAATCGGAGTTGCAGGAGGAGGAAGGAGGGTAAAAGGGTCATCTCACAAGGACCCAGGGTTAGTTTGGGGATACAAAAAATATTACTAAGCCACGTCATCATTTAACAGATGGACACTAACAGTAGGTGTAATAGTAATTTTTTGCAAACTAGAGGGGGTCGAAATGTAATTGGGGAAAATGCAATGGAGGGATATATTATTAAGCCATAATATAGGGGAGGGGCATGTAATTTTCCCTAATAAATAATATTAATTTTTGAAATCATAAACAGTTTTACCAAAATGTCATCGGATCCGAATTTGTGTCTAATTAATTACAATCATTCTTTTTTGTTAATATTCTCCCAATTAGGGTATTGGATTCTATGTCAGACGTCTCTTTTGAATACAGCCAAACAATATGAATCTAAAACAACGATATATAGCTAGGCAGAAATCAACCGTTGGTTCATTAAAATTATGTGTAACCGCATCGATAAAGACCTCTTAGGTCAAGGACCGATCGTACACTATAGATGAGAATTTTGTTCCAAATTAATAGATTGATAGTAACACTAATGTGATTATCGTATGATTTGATTCAATGTATACATAGTATGTACACTCGTACTTGTGCCCTGGAATTTCCATTTTTAGGTACATATATATAGTGTGAAAGCCATAAGAACAGGGTGTCCAGTCTCATCCTTAGTCATGAAGTTTTGACTTAAAGCCTAAAGACTACCAAAGCCTATATTTAAATCATGGGAGAATGTTCTCTGTGCCGCAACGCAACCTGCGCCCAGGCACATGGGCAACCTATACAAAGGGGCAGGGTGGTCATTGCACCCACCCCCCATGTGCCTGGGCATAGGCTACACTGCGGCACAGAAAACAGCGCCCCTTAAATCATAATTTAATTTATAGGTAAGAGATCTCTACTTGGTCGCATGGTCTCTACACAATAGTCCAGGCCAATGGGTGAACACATCTGGGTATCTACTTAGGGGCAGAGGCGTCATCTCATAATGACCTATGAGAGGGCATAGGAAACACCTCCAAGTAGAGATCTTTTTCCCTTAATTTATATAAGGGAAAAAGTTCTATGTTCGGGAGTGTGGCCTACGCCAGCACTCCCATGAGTCTATCTCTCTCCTCCCCATGTGAAAAGACACCTCTGCCCCCTTGTTTTAAGGAGGAGAGAGATAGACACACGGGAGTGCTGGCGTAGGCCACACTCCCGTACAGAAAACTGCTTCCATTTATATAATTAGATGTGATGGACACACTTCAACAACAAGTAGATCGACCCTAAGTCCTCCATGTGCAATACGCCCACTCCTCCCGTCTCTTATCACCTACGTACTTGTGTGTCAACCTAAATGCTAAAAAAGGAAGAAGAAAAAAATGAAGAGGGACTTCTGTGGTTTCACGATAGCCCATATCCAGATATATTTCATTAAGAAATGCAGCCACCATGCTCTGATAGGAATATAAAATTTGGCCACCATGATCCTCACAATCGATATGTAAAGTATAATATATCACTTCGCAATTCATCAGACCCATCATATCATATCATACTATCATATAAGTGCATGAACTCATGTTTCGTGGTTACTTTTTCACTTGACTATTTTATCCTTCTTATTTATTTAGATACTTTCAATCTCTTATTTTCTTTCAATTAATTTTCTCTTGATTTATCCAATTTCTTGGTACCCTTTCTTAGTATTTTTTCATATTTTTATTTTAATGTAATATATATACCATTTCTCCATCCATTGATATCAATCGAAAAAGCTTAACCAAAAAAATATATATATATCAATCGAAAAAGGGTTTACCCAAAAAATATATATATATATCAATCGAAAAAGGAAAAGAAAAATGGAATCCTGGTAACAACCTCTTTCTTGCCCCCTTCCAAGCCGTTCTGCTTCCAAAAATAAAAAATAAAAAATCCTTGGTGATGGCTGCCAAGGATTTGGAAGTAGAGGATCTGGATCCTCTCTCTCGCCCCTTCCATGCCGGTGTTTTGCTTTTCCAAAAAAAAAAAAGGGTAAAGTACACGTACCCCCCTATAATGCACCCAATATTCCTTGTACCCCCCTAAGCTTTTGATAAGTCCACGTACCACCCCTGTTTTACCCCCCTAATGCCATTTAAGTCCACACTAGGTATAAAATGCTAAAAAATTACCAAACTACCCTTTCTTCTACCTTTTCTAAATTTTGAAAAGACCTAATTGCCCTGACCTATTTGCTAAATTTTGAAAAGACCAAAATGCCCTCATCTCCCCAAATCATCATCTTCTTTTACAATGTAAATACCCATCACCACCATCACCGCCGCCACCCACCATTCATCAAAGGCTTCTTCACTATATGACTGCACTTATCGTTTTTTTAAGTAAAGCAAACCATTGAAAATTAGGGTTTTTTTTGCAATAAATTACTAAAAGGATCCAATTACATTGTAGATTAGGGTTTGGAATGAATTTCTAGATTATCGCGACCTCGATCAGGTTCTCGTATCCGATCCTAAAATCTCCTCTTCATCTGATTATTCTAATTTATTGACAACTGAATCGAGAATCATCGTGAGTTGCTCTCGATCATAAAATCTCTTTATCTAATTATTCTAATTTATCGAGAACTGAAGGGGGAAGAAGTGCAAGATTTTATCTTGTTAATATGCGGGGATCGCAGAAATCAAAAAGGGTGTCTTGGGCCTCAGATGTTAACCTTTGTCAGGTAAAACGCCGATATCTTTATGGAAATGAGTTTTTCTTCTGCAATAAAGTCCTTAAATCTGCTTTGCATGTTCTGTATTTTTTTTCCTTGCCATTGATGTTTATTCTGTTTCAGTTTCCTTGCCATTGATGCATTAAGAAGTATGCAATACGAATCCTTTTCGAGAAAAAAAATCTGTTATTAAAACTGATCTAACTGTGGGAAAGGAATTCTGTGGTTCGTACATTTTATTCGACATTTTCCATGTCTTACATGAGCAGGTGAAGAAGATGGAGAAGAAGCCTTGATGATGAATGGTGGGTGGCGGCGGCAGTGGTGATGGTGGGTATTTGGATATGTAAAAGAAGATGATGATTTGGGGAAGATGAGGGCATTTTGGTTTTTTCCAAATTTTATGAAATAGGTCAGGACAATTAAGTCTTTTCAAATTTTAAAAAAGATAGAAGAAATGGTAGTTTGGTCATCTTTTGGCATTTAATACCTGGTGTGGACTTCAATGGCATTAGGGGGTAAAACAAGAGTGGTACGTGAAATATTGAGTGGTGATACGTGGACTTATCAGAAGCTTAGGGGGTACGAGGAATATTGGGTGCATTATAGGGGGACACGTGTACTTTACCCAAAAAAAAAATATCGAATTCATGTAATCTCTCTCTCTCCAAAACGGTATTATTCTTTCTTTCAAGGAAAAACGCTACCGAATCCTGTAATCTCTCCCTCTCTATTGTTCTTCTTTTCAAGAAAAACCCTTCGGAACCCCTTGCAATCTCTCTCTAATTAAAATGATTCATTGGAGTTGGTAAGAATGGGTATGGGCAAAACTCTCCAACGTCTTTTCTATCGAATTTGTTATCCAGACCGGTGATAGCAGGCAGAAGAAGTATAAACAGGTCTGTACAATCTTATTCTGTTTTCCTTTTTATTCAAATGGTTCTCTCTTGTTTTGGTTAGATTCTGCATTTTAGTTAATTTTTCTGTGTTTGAACCAAGGTTCGAGAACTCGCGAGATCTCGCCGAGTTTCTCGGTTTTGGGCAAAACCGAGTCGAGATGCTAGTCGGTTCTCAAAAGTGCACTTTCTCGACCGAGATCTCGGTGATATCTCGAAGGTGAAAATCAAGATTTTTTTAGTACAAAAAAAACAATATCTCGCCGAGATCTCGGCGATATCTCGGTTGGGCCCAAAGGTGCTATTTACTTGTATTCAGCCCAATTTTCACCCAAAAACCCATTTCCAACATAAGAGAGAGCAGGAACAGAAGTTCTTAGGCTCTAAACCAAGGGGAAAAACACCTCTCCTTCAAATTTCTTCTTCTTTCTTTCGATTGTTGGATGGAATGCACTGTTTGGAGTTAGATTGAAGTGCCAAAGTGAAAATTCAAGTGCCAATTTGGAGCATCATCACCTATTTGCAAGATTTCAAAGGTGTTTTCTATTTCTTCCCCAATTCTATTTTTTCCAAAAAAAAAATTTGTAATCCTTGTTAGATTCATGTGGTTTTAATATATGTTGAACATCTTTGCCCGATCTATCACTTCATGGAGTCGGATTTTTTTTTCAGTTAATAAATTATTTATTATAATTTTTGGAAAAATAAATGATTTATTTGAAAAAAGAAAATGAAAAAAATAGGAAGAATAGTGATTGTTTGAAAATGATTTTGATATATATTAAACTACTTGGGATGCTCTACAGCCCCATGGATTAATTTTTTATTTTCACCCATTAAAAAAATTATTTTATTTTTCAGATTTAATAAATATATTATAAAAATTAAAAAAATATATATAATATTAAGGAAAAATACTTATTGCTTATGAAAAATTATGTACAACATATGTACATAATATTCAATTTCAAATGGTGTCAAATTCATCATTACATTATATTTTTCTTATACTTTAAGGTATAAATAGTTTTAAAAAAAATTCAAAATATTATTTTTAATTAACAAATAAATACTAGGGTTAGGGGATAAATAAGAGATAGTTATTTCATAGTTCTAGTAGCTTGACATTACGTTTAAGAGTTATGAATAGCATACTTTAAGTCTTGAATACCTTACTTTAAGTGATCCATGGTTATTAATACATGCTTTTTTATGTAACAGTGTAAAACATAAGACATTTTGTATACAATGTCTGATATAGCATAGCAACATGGAGTTCCCATGTCCGCAGACAAAAAGAAGTCTAAATGCAATTATTGTGGGAAGTTGCTATCTGGAGAAGCCACCAGGTTAAAGCAACACTTGTCTGGTACAGGCAAGGATGTTTCATCATGCCCAAATGTTCCTATCCAAGTGAAAGTGGCAATGACACAACATTTGAAAGGAGGAAGATTAAAAAAATCTGAGAGGGAAAGAATGCAACAAGAGTTTAATGAGGCAATACTAGAGAGGGCTGGTGCAGAGGTCCCTGGCGAAGATGATACTGACATTGGGCCTCCACCTGGTGAGTTTCAATCAAAGGCTGAATGGAGAATTTACCAGCAGACTTTGGCTGATAGTAGACAAAGTTTTCATTTTGATAATATAAGAGCATATGAGCAAGCAAGAGGAGTGGTGGATCGCTCATTGCACTGATGCAAGAAGATGAGAGGAGGAGAAGCACTGGGACAAGAAATATACCACGACCCCAAACCCGACCACGAGTACAAGGTCCAGAACCCATTTTTGAGCAGGATCCCACCACTTTTAGGCAACAAGATGCCTACCAGCCAACCATCCCACAAGTATTTGGTGGTAAACAAGAGAAAGCACGAAAAGCCTTTAGCAAGTTCATGCTTTACCATGGCATTCCAGCCAATGTAGCACAAGGAACATACTATAATGCATTCCTTGATGCTGCAGGGAGGGCTGGTGCAGGATGGAAGGGACCTTCACCATTTGAATTATACAATGTATATTTACCTCAGGAGGTAGAGGAGCTAAAAGAATACATTGATGGTTTGAAGCCAATGTGGGAGACATATGGGGTTACTCTTATGGCTGATGGTTGGACTGGACCTACTAGGCTGTCCATCATAAATTTCATGGTGAGTTGCAATGGAAAGGCTATATTCTTAAAGTCTATCGATGCATCAAAGCATATAAAGGATGCATCATACTTGTATAAGGAGTTGAAGCAAGTGGTGGAGGAGGTAGCACCAAGGAACGTTATCCAAATTGTGACGGATAACGGTTCCAACTATAAAAAGGCTGGAGAGAAATTGATGAATAAGAAGAGTAAGAGGATCCGGATCTTTTGGACCCCATGTGCAGCCCATTCTATTGATTTAATGCTGAAGGACATGGGGAAAAAGACTTTGGTGGCGGGTGTGGTAAATATGGCAAGACAAGTGACAACTTTTGTGTACAACCATTCTTATGCTTTAGCCTTGATGAGGGAGAAATGTAATGGAGATTTAGTGAGGCCTGGTGTCACTCGATTTGCCACCAATTACATTGCATTGAAGAGCTTTCAGAGTAAGGCGATAGGTCTAAGGTGTATGTTTGCAAGTCATGAATGGTTTGGTTGGCAAGGTTCTAAGTCAGAAGAAGCAAAGGTAGCACAACAGACCATTGCAAATGATGGATTTTGGAAGGACTTGGGAAAAGTGGTTGGCATATTAGAGCCAGTGGTGGCAGTACTGAAGATGGTTGATACAGAGAAGAAGCCTACTTTGGGCCACATTTATGCTGCCATCCAAAAAATGAAGGAAATGGTTAGAGCTGCTATACCTCGAAGTGCAAAGTCCTACACTAACATCATTGATGAGCGGTGGGAGAAGCACTTGAGTCATCCATTGCATAAGGCTGGTGAGTTCAACATACTTTATACTTTAAATGTTATAACTTTTTTACATTTATATATTCAAAACCCTAAAGGCATTAAAGCGATTAAGTTACTAACAAATCATATTTGTGGCGTTTACTTTACTAGCATACTATTTGAATCCAAAGTATCACTACTCCCATGATCTTGGGCTAGACATAGAATTGTTAGAGGCAGTTCAAGCTGTTACTCAAAAGTTGGAACCCCATCCAAAGACACAAGCTGCTTGCAATGATGAGGTGAGAGTATGGGACTTTGGCACTTTGGTAGTTAGTTTATGAATGTAATTACTAAATAGGAAATACTAATGCCTCAAATTGAAAATAGATCAAATACTTCAGAGAGGCCTCAGCAAGTTTCGGTCGACTAGCTGCAGTGGAGGGTAGACAAAAGTCAGACCCTAGTAGGTGGCATGATATTACATTTATGAATTATAATTTTATCTCTTTAGAATGTACATATTCTTACTATTCTATATTTGTAATGCAGCCGACTGGTGGGTGCTTTATGGTACAAGTTCACCCAACCTGAGGAAGGTAGCAGTGAGAGTGCTCTCACAAACTTGTTCATCCTCCGGATGTGAGCGCAACTGGAGTACATTCTCATTGATACATTCAAAGAGGCGGAGTAGGTTGGGTAGCGAACGACTGGAGCAGCTTGTGTATGTGCACTACAATATGAGATTAAGGATGAGGCACATACGTGAAGGAATTGAGGCCAATGATAAAGAACCCATTGAACTGTCCAACATTTTTCAAGAGGACTCTGATGACGATGAGGATCCCCTATTCCAGTGGGTGAGGGATCGTGGTACACCTGATATGGATCAATGCGGGGTAGGCCCGACCCCACCATTGCGTCTGTAACCGGCAAGCGATGTTGATGAATATATGTCGACGCAAGAGGGGCGTGCACATGCAGAGTCACCGAAACCTTTTGAGCCTGCTGTAGGAAGTCCTGCTGATGATGATGATGGTGGTGGTGATGACACTGGTGATGCTAGTGATGGTGATGGTGATGGTGATGGTGGTGAAGCTGCTGCTGCTAGTGGCATGCGGAGTGGCGGTTATTATGATGATCGTCATGAGGGGATGCGCGAGCAGTACGAGCAAGAAGTTGGAATGCAGGAGGACCCTGTGCGTTTCACTGGTGAGTCTCAGTTTACGCATGCCACTCAAGATCAAGACCATGGTGGCCACCCTAAAACATACAACAGAAAGAAGGGTCGCAAACACTCACATCAGTCATATGCTCAGGAGGAGGACAACAGCAGTATGAACACCATGCTTACAAGTTTCGGAAGCATGAGTATAGATACTACTAGTGAGCATCAGTCATGGCAATCATCTCAGCATCATCATGGCTATGACTATGGCCAGCAGAGCACCGGTTCTGATTATAGTGCCTATGGTCAGTATGGGCAGTCAGCAGCTGAGTATGACAGTCAAAGCTCTAGGTCAGGTGTTGGGTATACATTCCTAGTCCCAAACCAGTCATACATGCCTCAAACTCAATATGACGATGAGCAGTGGATCTTACACCTCATACCAACAACCTCCCATGTACCCTAAGATAGGGAGATTGGTATATGTTGATCGAAGACTTATATGGAAGTCGTGTCACACTATTTGCAACACTATAGCAATTCCATGACATGGGAATTCTATATGGATCGATATAGGGATGAATTTCTTGTTCAATCTCATTTTATGTAACAAATTAAGTGAACATTGATGTAATGTACATTTTATTTGAATGTTTTGATTGATGTGTGCTAATTAGAATGTTTTGATTGCTAATTTGCTATGTTTTACTAAATTATATATTGATTATGTTGTTTTAGTACGACTCGTCGCCTACCAACCTATGGTCCAAAGTGAAACTCATATTTGGACTTGTTTTTTGACAAATCTGGGCATGCCATTGTGTTTAAATGGCCTGAAATAGGCTGGATACCAAGTTTCAAACCCAAAATATGTGTACAACCCACCGAGTTGGGGGTCCGAGTCCAAAAAAAAAAAAATGCATCAACTCGCCGAGATCTCGGCTCGACTCAATTTCTGGCCTGACCGAGATGCCACCGAGACCCGAGTTCTCGAACCTTAGTTTGAACTAGGGAAGCATCCAATGAAGTAGCTTGGGTTCTGCAAATGGCTATTTTTATTCATTTTGTACCTTTTTGTTCTCTTTTTGGAACCTCAGGGGTCGTTCACACCCAAGAAGTGGGTGCAAGTACTTCAAAAACAAGATCCGAATGACATCTGTCATTGAATTAATGATTTGGAGAATTAATTAATTCCAGGGTTGAAAGCATCTGTTCTTATTTCTTTTTGTTACTCTTTTATCTTTAATTTTAGGGAAATTTATGAAACACCCCCTGTAAATGGATCGATACTCAGATCACCCCCTCATATTTGAAAATACTCAGATCACCCCCTGTATTAAAGCCCTATACTCAAATTAGACTCTACCATTAGTTAACTGATGATGAAATCAGCTAGTTAAATTTTTTGAAAACCCTAAACTACCCTTGAGAAAAGTATAATTACCATTTTACCCTTAGATCTAAAAACTCAATATATACTCTTTTTTTTTTTTTTAATTAAAATAAAGAATCGGAGAGGGAATATTCCCTCTCCTCTACAACTACCATTGCCCCAGCCACCGCCGCCACCACCACCACCACCCCCAAAGACCCAGACTTGGCCCAACCTCATCCGCTAGGCATTCCTTAAAATTGTTTGCCACTTTCCTCCTCCCTCCCACCCTTCCTCCGCCGTCACGGTCAGAGGCTCAGGCAGGACCCGAAACCTTCGACGCGCCACCTCCTTAACCCATTGAACTCTGATAGGGACTCCCATATAGCTAGCTGCCCTCTCAATTCTTAAACTCAATCCATACATTCTCCTATCACTCTCCCCTCTCTCAGGCAACAATAAGAACAAGAAGAAGAAGCTATATACCTCTTCTCGAGTTTTTTCTCCTTTCAATCTTTTTCTTCAGAATCCGGAAAACTAAACACACAGACAGTCCCCTTCATTCATTCTTTCAATTTTTGAGTGAATTTTTTTTGCCCTTTCTTCCCGTCTCCTCTTTTATTTGATTTGGTATTGGATTTGATCGTTGATCTCCTTGGGTTTGGGAGTTTGGGTCGTTCGGGACCGCTGCGGCCATGGCGGACATCATGAAGCAGATCCTGGCGAAGCCGATTCAATTGGCGGATCAGGTGACCAAGTTCGTCGACGATGCCCAAACCTTCAAGCAGGAGTGCGCCGAACTTAAATCCAAACAGAAAAACTCGCTGCTCTCCTCCGCCAGGCTGCCCGTGCTAGCTCCGACCTATACGAGCGCCCAACTCGCCATATAGGTCAGAAATTATGAGGTCTGAGCTTGGCCGCCGGCCGCCGTTAAATCGCAACAGATAAGAAGAATAGAGAGTGGAGAGTGGAGAGTGGAGGGTGGAGAGTCTCGGCAGAGAAGAAGAAGGGGCGGCAGACACAGCAGTTAGGGTAGGGGTGAAGCCGTGAAGGGCGAGGGTTTGGGCCTGCAATCACCCCCTGGCCACCCGGTGGCCGCCACCGTGAATGGAGACGGAGATGGGGTTGAGCAATGGGGCAGGGGTATCACCATCGGGCATCGGCTAGGGTTCGAAGAAACACAAGATGAGAAGAAGAAGAAATGGTAGTATTGTAAATTTAATTCTAATGATTTAGTACAAGGGTAAAATAGCCTTTTTACATCAATAACTAACAGCAGACTAACACCATTAGTGTAGAGGGAGTGATCTGAGTATTTTCAAATATGAGGGGGTGATCTGAGCATCGACCCATTTTCAAGGGGTATATCATAAATTTCCCTTAATTTTATTGCGAATATTACCCCACTCCTTGCAACCCACCCAAAAAATAAAAGTGTGAGCAAGAGTGATGAATTTCTGGGGTTGTCCATTTATGTTGTACTCAACAGTTTAATGTTTGGATCCAGGCAATCCTAAACATGGTTATGGCACTTGCCGGTAATAAAGCTGATCTGGAGACAAAAGGAAGGTGACAGCTGAGGTAAGCAATCGCCTAATTGAATTCTCCAATCTCTGGATGTGCTTAAAATTGGATTACGGATATAGAGTAGAGGGGTTTTGGAATTTCTGGCTGTAATTTGAATTTCAATTAGTTTCCTGTTGAATTGTTTATTTACAGTACTAAGCTGTTTGGACAGTAGTAGTCGTATTTCTCCAAAAATGACATAACCTATGCAAAAGAACCATAAGGCCCTTAAAAGTTAGGCAAATGACAGGATTGTCTTTGTCTTCAAGCTCTAGCGTGGACCGAACAGACCCTGTAATTAAGGGTTTCTGTCCAGTTTCTGATTCTGTTCTTAACAACACCCCTCCCCATTAGAGTTTAGACTAAATCATGTTGGTGTTGTCCGATTGACTGTTTTTGTTACTGATTTCTTGATCAATTTAATCTCCGGGGTTTCAATTACTTATATGATTGAGGGGTTCTCCCTAGTCTACCCAGATAGGGAATTTGTTGTTGAATTGAAATTCTGAACTTGAGAATGGAACAGATATGAGGGGATCAAAGAGGTAAGGTTGGAAGGTGCTAAAGGAGAGGGGTGGGGACAAGTGGGTTGCAGGAGGAAGAAGAAGACAAAGAAGTGAGGGTTTTCACGTTTGGAGGAGAAGAATGGGAATAAAGGTAAAATGGTACATAAAATAACTCATTAAAATAAAAGGTAAAATGATCTTTTTACTTACAAAATTAACAGTTTACTAATACCATGAGAAATTAGGGATTTTTTTGAAATAGTAAAATAAGGGGAAGTTGTTTTGATATTGTTTTAAACTACAACAACGGGTGTATGTAATTTACTCAAAGGAAAAACTTTTGAAAAATTTATACATATCACTCCTGAGGTTTGATTAAAGAATATTTTCACCTCATAGTTTTGGAAAAGTCTGTGTACCCTTCTGAGGTTTGTAAACGGTAACAAATAAGTCCATTCCGTCAATTCATGACTAACATTGTTAAAAATAAAAGGTGAAATAACAAAATTACCCTTATAAAAAATGAAAAAAAAAGACATTGATAGTAATAAATTCTGAAAGGCACAAATAAGTCCATTACGTCAGTTTAAGACTAACAATGTTAAAAATAAAAGATGAAATGATAAAATTATCCTTATAAAAAATGCAAAAAAAAAAAACATGGATAGTAATAAATTCTGAAAGGCTAAATCAGGAATTTCCGAACTAGGTTATTCTATTTTTCGGGAGACACCAAACAGAAGATAGTAAAATGAAACAACGGTCACAGTTGATTAGACGTGAAGGTGGCTTTAAAAAGCATTGACTGTCACACAGTCCCATGCGTCTTTTCAACTTAAAAAATTTCTTAATCTTTTCTTTAACCAACCAACCACAGCCAAACTCCACGTTATATCATTTTTGTGTACAATCTCTCTTTCTTTCGTTTTTTTTTTTTTTTTGTTTTTTTTTTGGAGGGTGAAATTGCTTGCACAGCTGCAATTTACTTTACTGTTTGATGCATCACTCTACTCACGAGCCTAATTCGCTTGTTGGAACCGCCATATATGCTATCCACCTCCGCCCACCGCCCACGGCAAGTAAGGAAGACCAGTTGAAAAGGGTGGAGGGTGGAGGGTGGAGAATTTTTATTCTATGTTGTAACTATACGATGCTGTACTGTATTGTGCGACAACTGTAAAGATCATGTGCACTATATAGGGTCTATTGTGCCACATGATCTGTGTAATATTGCTCGATACAATTCAGTACCGTGCTATAATAGGAGAAGATAACGATTCAGGGAGTGGGGTGATTAGGGGTAGGGGGTGGGGGTGGGGGTGGGGGTGGGGAGAGGTAGTGAGTGAAGGACGAGAGAAGGCCAACTGGCTGGCGAAGAACGAAGAAGTTAGGTCTGAATCACTGAGGAGGGCCATCTGCCTGTACCTGCATTCACACAGCTGGACCATCATTCAAGACTCTCTCTCTCTCTCTCTCTCTCCATAATTAACAAGGGTTTCAAGGGAAAGTTAAAATACAAAAAAAGGGGTAGAGAAAGCAAGCCGGGATATGATTAAACACAGTTATACTTGAAATAGAATTCTGCTGTGCATCCAACACGCCACCACCCTGTCATGCCGCACTATATCACAATCCTCTCTCTGTCCAGACTCTCCCTTTGACCCTCCTTCCTACCTCACTCACTAGCTGTAATAGTAGTTGGAGTAGCAGTACTTACTGCCCCCCACCTCTCACCCTACTCTCTACCTATATCTGTTTCATAGCTGTTCTTTTTCTCTCTTCCTCTCAAAAGCAACCCCACGGGTAACTCATCGAGTACGGATGCTCCTAAACGAATACGGATGCGGATCGAATTTGGATTTTCGATTATCCATTTACAGTTCTACATAAAACCTGCAACTCATCTTCCCCAATCGATTGGGGAAGATGAGTTGCAGGTGTTTTTTTTTTTTTCTTGTAAAGGCAATTCCGTCAGTTCAAGTCTTATTTTTAACAGTGTTAGTCATGAACTGACGGAATTGGCTTATTTGTTACTGTTTGCAAACCTCAAGGGGGTACGCAGAATTTTCCAAAACTGGGGGGTAAAAATATCCTTTAGTCAAACCTCAGGGATGGTATGTGTAAATTTCCAAAAACTTTTTAGGAGGGTGAGACAAAAGTACAAAACCACAGTGCGGCATGCACATGTTTGAGAACACATCAGCATAGTCCGATCATTAACATTAATCATGCATTCTTTACGAGAGTCCAATCATAAATCCAAATTATAATATATCTCTTCATAATTCACCCATGTCTACTTCTATATATATCTATATTTGTTCAATACTACTTCCAAGAGGAGAATCTGAGAAAAGATTTTATGTCCAACAATAAGTGGCAGTATCCTTTACTCTCCCCTTTCCTAATGTCTTCTTGGACCATTGCAGTTCTCTTAGCAGCACTACTTGGAGGGCTCAGGTATTTATTGATCCATCTCCGGCATGGATCAAGGGCCAAGCAACGAAGTGATGATCATCGATTACCGCCGGGCCCTTGGGGGATTCCGATTCTCGGCAATCTTCTCATGTTGGGTGATCTCCCTCACCATACCCTCCATCAAATGGCCCAGAAATATGGACCCATCATGTCATCAAGCTTGGCCTCGTACCAACTGTGGTGGTATCATCTGCTCAGGCAGCGGAGTTGTTCCTCAAGACCCATGACAACGTCTTTGCTAGTCGACCTTACACTATGGGTCCCTAGTATGTAAATTATGGGAACAAAGGCTTGGTTTTCGCACAATATGGTACATATTGGCGTAGCATGCGCAAGCTGTGCACCATAGTGCTGCTAAGTGCAGCAAAGGTTGATTCATTCAAGAAGATGAGAAGGGAGGAGGTGGGCCTTTTTGTTGGATCTCTTAAGGAGGCTGCCGAAGCTGGTGCAATGGTTGATATGACTGCCAAGGTGGGATCACTGATTGATGATATCACCTTCCGAATGCTGATTGGTAGCAAGGTCGATAATGTCCACCTAAACTCAGTTGTTGAGGAATACCACAATCTTCTTGGGACTTTTAACCTGGCTGATTTCTTTCCCTATATCGGAACACTTGACCTTCAGGTAAGCAAGTCTCTTTAATTAGCACTACAGTAAACATAAGAGCTCATTTTTTACACTAAGGTAATGAAAATTTTCCTATTGGCATGAAGCTAGGTATGTAATTTTTTCTATTGCATAGTATTTTTTTTTTCGAAAGAGAATTTACTAATGATGATAAACATGTGTATAATTACCTATGGCTTCAGACTTACAAAGTTTAGAGAGCCACGAAATAGAATGCGGTCATTCTATCCTGCACATGACAGACAAGGCCTTCCTAGCTAACAAGTAGAGGAAATAGAATGAAAACGGATAATATTACTAAATATATACTAAAGTAGTGGAATATATAGATGGACATGGTATGGATTTGTGATAGGGTCAAATTCCAGCCTGTAACTAGTTTCATCACCTGGCGTGCTTTGACAAGTACTCTATCTACCCAGGAATCCCTTTTGCCCTTGAATCTGTCCATCCTCAATTGCTGCCTATGCTGGAATGCGTTTGAAAATATTGACTACGTATTTTTTAGTGGCCATGTTGCCCTCACTCCCCCTTCCTTTAAAAGAGAATTGAGATGGATCAGACAAGAATTCAAAGGAAAGTCGATTTACAATCGGGTTGTTAAGATAATTTTTTGTGTCTCGATCTACCACATCTGGTAGGAAAGAAACAAACGTAGTGCTATTAGGTTTGATGTTAGATCTAACGTTAACAACCTTCATGCCTCGGATAATGATTTCCCCAAGAATCGGCATATTGTTTCTTCTTGGGGTTTTTAAATTATGCATTGTTAGCTATCCTTTGATGTATTTTGTCCAGGCTCGGCCTCTTGTTCCCTTTGGGCTGTTGTATTTAATTTCTCTTCTCTCTTTTTATAAATTCTTTATTAAAAATAAAAAACAAAAAAGAAGAAGAACAGGAGGTGGTTGTTAAAAGCATATTTAAACTTTTATACATTAAACTACAAGAATGAAATTTCATTGTCTTAAGGGAATCTAATAGCATTGATGTGTTTAATTACTTCATTGTTTTGGGTTGCCATGCATTCTAACACAGTATTCTTAATCTTTATAAATATATTAATTAGGGATTGGGTCGACACTTGAAGGAAATTAGCAGAGTCTTTGATGGGTTTTTGGAGAAGATCATTGATGAGCACATAACCAATCCTAAAGAGCGTAACGAGAACCAGAAGGACTTCATTGATGTGATGTTGTCTTTGATGGTGGAATCAGAACATATGCAGGCAGAAGAACAACGCTACATGATCGATCGGGCTAGTATAAAAGGAATCATTTTAGACATGATTTTGGCTGCAATAGATACGTCGGCTGTCACAATTGAATCGGCCTTCTAAGAACTCTTAAAGAATCCTAAGGTGATGGAAAGACTCAAGGAGGAGTTAAAGAATAATGTTGGCATAGACCGACTAGTGGAGGAAGAGGATTTAGTTAAACTAGAGTACTTGGACATGGTGGTGAAGGAAGCCATGAGGATTCATCCTGTTGCTCCGTTGCTAGCTCCCCGTGAGTCCTTGGAAGACATAACAATTAATGGATATCATATATGCAAGAAGTCTCGTGTAATTATAAATGCTTGGCCAATTCAAAGGGACCCTAATGTGTGGTCGACTTATGATGATGCTGAAAAATTCTTGCCTGAAAAATTTAAAGAAACTAATATTGACATCCATGGACGTGACTTCCAACTTATCCCATTTGGATCAGGTCGTAGAGGATGTCCTGGTATAAATCTAGGCCTAACAGTTGTGAAACTAGTACTTGGACAATTGGTACATAGCTTCAATTGGGAGTTAGCCAATGGCATGTCACCTGACGACTTGGACATGACTGAGAAGTTTGGCCTAACTGTTCCAAGAGCCAAGCATCTACTTGCTGTTCCAAGTTAACGTCTTTGCCTTTGTGGCAACAATTTGTAAGGAGTGTGCTGGCCAGGTAGTATTGTGAACCTATTTAGATTTGTGTGTGATTTTGCTTTATGTTGTCTCTATTGGCGTATAGCTTATATTTCCTAGTCACAATCTGATTTCATGTAATGTGTTTTCCTAGTAGTAGTATATATGTGTCTTGATTAGGGTTACTTGTGTTGCTATATAGATAAATCTCTTGTAAACAATATACATGTACAATAAAAAGAATTCTGTTCTAGAATGGTGTTATTCCTAGATTGACACTGAGAAGGGGGTAAATTAGTGTTTTTAAAAAATTTCTCCCACTAACAACCTTCAACCCTGATGCAGCCCAAGTGCATCCATCTATGTTATATTTTGGGCTTTCTTTTCTTCTTTTAATCTCAACCGTTGATACATCATTAAGATCGAGGGTTATGATGTTGCAGTCACTTTTAGGGTTTTCTTTACTTACCTATAAAAGGCCTATCTATGTTGCTTGTAAGGCATCCTATTGTTGAATAAAATTGTCCATTGTTATTTCAAGTACTCTTGTGAACCAAGTTGAGTTCCTCCACCTGAAACCAAGTTGAATTTCCAGCCTTTAATCTTGAAGAATTGAAGAAATCTCCGATGACTTCGAAGTGTTGCCTTCATCAACCTTGAAGAGTTGATAAGTCTACCTCTACCAAAGGACCTAGAAGAGTACTTTCTTGGAGTTATTCTCATCTTCATGATGTAACACTTTATTAGATGTCACAAACTCAGGTCATGAGAGAATAACAGTTACAAGAGTGAAATCTCAAATCCTGACAGATTGACACTACTGTAGTAAAATAAGGATAACTTTCAGTATATAACTCGGTTTGAGTGATTCAAGTTGGGGATGAAATATAACAAATAGGGCTAAAACTTTTGTTCTGTGGGCTTTTTGAAATTAGAAATAAAAGAGGGTGATATGGGATTGTGAAGTTGAGGTCACTGCATAGATCCGAATCTGGGAAACTTATAGAATGAGTTCCCAAACTTGGTGTGCAATATAGAAATGAAAAGGGGTTATTATGAGCTCGGTTTTAGGTTGAAAATGATGATATAGATGAAACAAAAATATCAGAAATTGAGAGGAAAAGGTACAGGATAGGTAGGGATGATAGTAACTCCAAGAAAGTACTCTTCTAGGTCTTTTGGTGGAGGAATACTTATCAACTCTTCAAGGTTGATGAAGGTACAGTTCTTCAAGGCTAGATGAAAGACCAACTCTTTAAGAAAAAGAGAAACTCAGCTTGGTTTCTATGGAGAACTCATCATGGTTCAAATGTGCACTCAATAGAGCAACAATGATTTAAACATTCAACTTCTCTTATAAACAAGATAGGCACTACAAGAAATCCTATTTTTGCCGACGGTAAGAAATATGATCCGTAGCCAAAAATGATTTTCAACGACGGATAATAAAGTAACATAGCAAAATATTATTTTCCGTGTCGGTTCTTAAGTAACCGTCGTGGAAAATATAATTGGGCGACATATTATAATTTTTCGTCATGAAAAATGTATTTAAAACGACGGTAATAAAATTTTCGTTGCAAAAAATGAATTTTAACGATAGTCCTAATATTGCGTCGTCGATTATTATTTATAACGATAATTTTATATTACCGTCGCAGAAAATGGAATATATAACGGCAGTATAAATATTATCGTCGCGGTAAATGGTATTTTACGACAGTACAGTATTACTGTCGTTGAAAATGAAATGTATAACGACAGTATTAAAAGTTCCATTGCGAAAAATGGAATCTTTAAGGACAATAATAATATTTCGTCGTGAATTAAATATTTATAACGATGATATAGTTGTTACCGTCGTGGAAAATATATATATTTAACGATAGTAGTATAAATACCGTTGTAGAAAATATCATCGTAACGACGGTTGTAATGATACCGTCGCTATATTGCCTTAAATTTTTAGCGGGTTACCTTAGTTTTCAACTTCTCACTTTCTTCTTTCCGATTCCGCCATCAAACATCTCTCTCTCTCTCCTCCTCTCTACCCCATTCCCGCACGATGGAGAAGATCGAGATCCTCTCTCATGGTGAAACCCTAACCCCCAATCGTACTCACACCTCTTTGATTACCTAGCCCCAACCCCCTTCTCTGCAACCCCTCTCCCACGACCTTCTCTACTGTCCGCCTCCTCCCCTTTGAGCATTTGCCTACGGTGGTACTCATGTCACACTTGCAGGGAGAGAAACCATTTTAGATTTTTAGGTTTTTTTTTTTTTTTTCTGGTTTTCCTGTTGGTCTCCGATGGGCGATGGATAAACGATGATGTTGCCTCCTCATCAGAAGTAGTCCCCTGCTGCTGCCAAGTCCCAACATATATATCAAAGGTAAATTTGGGTCTTCCTGTTTCAGCTTTTCTTTTCTTGCTTTTCTCCACATATTTTTTGGGTCACTCTCCGCTCCCCATGGGACCTTGGTGCTTTTTTGGTTTTTGAGTTTTTGAGAGAGAGAGAGAGAGAGAGAGAGAGAGAGAGAGAGAGAGAGAAAGAGAGAAACGTAAGGAATGGATATTAATGGTGGGACCTTAATATGTGTTTCTATTCGGTTGTGGATGGTTTCTGAGCTCCTGTGATCTAAACATTTCAGATTTGTTTGCCTTTTGTTTTTATATATGTCTGAGCTCTAATAAAGTATTTCCTAATTATTTTCTAAAATAGGATATGATTAAATTTTTGTTGTTGTTAATTTACCCTACATTTGCAATTAGATTCTGAGCCCTACTCTAATTAGGATTCCCTTGAAATGTCCGATTCCAATTGGTTTTCCAATAAAATCAAGTAATCCTACAGCAAGACTACACAAAATTGCTTGGTTTGGTTGAACCTGTTCATTGGTTGATCAGTCCAGTCAAATTCTTAAAGCTACATGGAACCAACAGTCAAGAATCAAACAACCATGCCAACAACCGTATCAAAGGAGATTATGCCATAAGAAATGAGCCTCTAATGCAGTGAGTGCATTTTATGGTCAAGAATAGGAGGGGAATTTAGTCTCACATAGGTTGGGTAGGTAGTGTAAGAAAGTCTATTTGAGCTATAGTGGTACTCATGTCACACTTGTAGGGAGACAAATCATTTTCAGTACGTCAATGAAGAACAGGGTTAGATTGTTTTTGTTTTATCTGGAACAATTTCTTTGTCAATATGATTTTGGAATCTCTGGGTGCAACCTTCTGAATCATTTGTGCCTCCGAACTCAGGGTCTGGATCTATGTTCATGGAGGTTTTCATATGGCAATGTACTAGTCTGTAAATGGGAATTCATCCATAAACACAACCTTCCAGGATTTCTTGTGTTTACTATAGGATCTTTCCATTACAATAATCTGAAAATTTCTAGTTACTCATGCAAACAGAGTCAGTTAAAAAATTCTTAGCTTGTGTATTTCTACATAACTGCAGATAAATGTTTAACAAGATGTCCATAGCATGTACAGAGTATAGAATAGCAAATGACCACCAGAAGTTAAATTTAATAGATGCATAAAATTGTGCCTGTAGTTCATATTTCATTTTTATGTCAGCATAGATGCAACCTCCTGAAAGGACTCACAAACTAAAGAAACCACAGAAATATCTAGTCTAAGAAGCGTATGAATTCCTAGAAGAACTTGGGTTTTCTCTTTTGCTTCCATGAACATACATTTACATCAGTTCCAATAACACAGGGAGAGAGCTTACTTGTCGTAGTACTGTTTAAACCAAACATATTTGCATGTAACACTTTGCTCCACAAGAAGCAGGAATAATGCTTGTAAATGGCTCAAGAGTCTTCCATCTAGTGAAGCTCTAATGGGTCTATGATAAGAAAGAGAAACCTCCTAGTACCTTATAACAAAAGAATGTTCATTTAAGGTTTTATGGTTGCAAAGAGAAGTACAGAATGGAAGAAAGAGGGAGAGAGGGAGGGGACAGATTCTGATAGTGATGGTTTTAAGGTATGAAAGGCCTTTTCAAGGTTTGGATTTTAACAATACTTTCGAGCCTGAAATTCTTTTTCAAGGTATATATGAAGAAGCTATTAAATAAAGAATAAACTGATTGATTTGAAACATTAGAGCATGACAAAATATCAAATTTCAAATTACTGACTCCAACAGAGGAGCCTCATGCATTGGGTGCTCCTCTTTTTTTTTTTTTTTAAACTCCAAAGAGGAAAGGTTGTTAAGATGAATGGGTAGCAAGATCATGAAAGAGATTCAAAAACAAATCCTACTAAGGAATTAAGTGTAGCACTCATTCAAATTTTAATCTGATCATGTTCAATGAAGGCCAGTGGCTGCAACTCTGGAATGGAGCACAATGGTGAAGATCTGAGCTTTAAAATAGAATGGCAAACAAAGATGTCAATGAGGTATTCAGAATTGATTAGAGAGCTTACACTGTAGTACAGAATATGGCTTTGCATGGGAATGGACTGGCCTTGAGAACTCCTAATGTCTCTAAATCTGGATATGCCCTTTCTCAAAAACATGTTAATGATCTATGATTTATTGGTGGTAGACGGTGGTTGTGGAAAAATGAGGCTTGATTAAATTGAAGTGTTATCATTGCTTGTGGGAAGTGTTATACATGGTGGAATATAAAGCTGAGATGCACACTTTATTGCTTTTCCACATGGCTAATCTCAAGGGGACCTTATGGGATGGACAGGGCTGCTTTTGCATTTCAGGGGTAAAACCCATCTATTTTTTTTTTCTTCTTCTTTCAATTGTGGTAAAGTCCTTCCTACAGGCTTACTTTGAGGAATGAGCACTATTATATTTAATAGGTTTTTTTAAGATGAAAAACACCTACTCTATTTAAGGTTGTGTGCAATGTTTCCATTTCAGGATTTTGTTGAGCATTTTTTTCTGGGTTTAAAGCCTTGAAGATCGTTACAAGGTATGGCTCTCTCGATCTCACTCACTCTAAGAATAGCTTTTAATCCGATGCTGAAATAGGAAAATACCTCTATTTCAGTTGTAGGAACTCCACCCATAAAGATCTTCTTCATCCAAAAATCCTTAAGAGTTAATGGCTCCCTTTGGTATGGTCCTCTTGATTTCAACCTAAATATTTCAAACAAAAAATACCTACCTGTTTCCCATTGATAATTTAAGTGTTTTGACTGACTTTATCTACCACAAAAGAACCTGCATAAGTCACAAATCCAAACCCATATCCTTATCATTTATCTCTTTCAATTATCAGATGTATTTAGAGAAGGTTAGCAACATAAATATTTTGTACATGCCCTACGATGCTTGTTTCATTTTGGATTTGCAGACAGCAGTAGTAGAAGTATATGAAACTTATTGGATATTTCAGCTAAGAGACAGAGTTGCTAGCTATCTGCTCTCTACAGAGTTTCTTCGTTCACTCCGAAAAATTTAACCATGTTATTGATGATTTACAAACTATCCTATCACCATTAAGTTCAAATATTAGGTAAAAGCATCTAAAATTCAAAATACAGTACTTTGAAAGTTGAATTCACTCACTACCTGATTTAGTTTATACATCAAAATAAGGCACTGGACTGTAGATTTTTAGAGGAAATTTGAATTGGAAAAAGTGATTCTCTTGAAATAGCAATTACATCTTATAAAAAAAAAATTACACTGGCCTCCACCTTTCGAATACAAATATATTTTTAGGTTAGCATAAAAGATAAGCCCCCACCAAGAGAGGGGTTATGCACTGCTCAATTCAAGAACTACTTGAACATGAACAGAAATCTTGGGGTGTTAAGGGCTTAGGGTTGTTGTTAGCTATTATCACATTAGATTGATTGTATTCTTCCATCTCCTTTTTGTAAGCCTCCATTGCTTCTGTTGCTTTAACATTCCAAAGCTGTTTATCCGCTTCATTGAGCTCCTGTATTACACAATCCACATTATCAATGAAAAATGCAGAATGTAAAGCATGGAAAGAAACCATATCCAATCACATCTATCCTGACTATACCTTCCATTTTACTGAAATTAGAGTATTAAGAGTGGAGTAGCTGATGCCTGGTCTTTCCAGCAGAAGTTCCTTCCTCATTTCTTTGCTGTGGCCACAAAATAAGAACACCTCATTTTGTTGAAGAGTTTCTAGAACACAGATTTTAAGTGGATAGAAAACCAAACCACACCTGATGACTTTAAAAGGTTAGGTGCCATTCCACAATCCCTTGCTTTCATGGCAAATCCACCAACTACATACACAACCCATAAAACTGTCCTTGTTATTTTCCTTTCTTTTTTCTTCCTTTCTTTTTTCTTTTCTTTTCTTTCTTTCTATAGCTATGGCTGAGACCACATGGACCTCAACCAAGCACCTTCACCCCACACACACACACATACAACACAGTCACATACACACACCCAACCACACACACATATCCACAAACACCTGGACAACAAATAAACACAAATACAAGCACCATCATCATTTACCTCTTCTTCTTTTTCGTTTTTTCTTTTCTTTTCTTTTTCTTTAGTCTTCTCTTTTACTTGGTAATGGCTGGGGCCACAAAGCACCCCAACCACCACCGAATCACAACACACATGGAGAGCAAAGAGGGAAGTCGACCTCCAGCCCTGCTGCAATAGGGCAGCAGCTCCTAGTCTCCATCTCTTCTGCAACACTTCTTATATTTTGTCTCCTTCAACTTCTTCTTCCCATTCTACTCTTCTTCTTTCATTTTCTTCTTTACTTTTTCTCTTCCCTTTGATTGCTATGGTTGAGACCACATGGATCTGAACCAAGCACACTCGTAGCCACATGGCCAGCAACCCATGCAATAACAACATTATAAAGAAATACACACAAACCATACCTACTCCTTGCTGCCCCTACACATACTCACACACTCACTCACCCCCACCCCTTAGGCACATCTTCTAATCCTTTCCACAAACCAGGGCCAGTTCATGGGGGTGGGAGGAGAAGGGAACAATTGTTAGGGACTTGGGTAGAACTCATCCTTAAAAGCTCTAGCTAGTCAATCTCATAACAGAGGAACTGTGGGGGTGAGGGGAGGAGGGAGGGGGGAGAGTAAAAATCAATTCTATACAAGGATCCTTACTTCTACAATATCACTTGCACAATTGCAATAAGGGACTAGAGGTTCAGACACCAAAAAATTGTATGTTAAATTACCTGTCCTCAACTAGACCTACTTAATGATTTTCAACTATTTAGATAGATAGGAAGAAATTTGAAGACTGATCAAAGGGAAGGTTGGGTTATCTTTTGGTCTTTTTTTTTTCTTTTTCTTTTTCTTTCTCTCTTTAGGGACTTGGAGGATTTACGGGTAATGTATATGGAGTTGTTGGATTATTCTACATCTTTTTGAGCTTTGATAAGAAGATGAGATAAGTTTGTACTTGGAAGTTGTTATTGTGTATGTAAGTGTGTCACTGTGCCTCCTCATGACTACAGGCAATTAATCCAACAAGCAACCTACATGCCCCTGTTCTCAAATCCCTAAACTCCTCCTTCATTGCCTATGTTTATTCCCATCCTCATTGGAATATACAATTGCTTTGATGTTACAGGATCCTCATAGTATTTCAATACCATATTATTGCTATGTGGACAAATTGCTAATTAATTTACTATTTGATTCAGTACTGCAGTGTGTCATAGTTTTTTAGATTTGTGGGAAATTCGGATCTGTAGTGCATCTCTTAAGTGATTGCCTATTTGGTTCACATGCATCTGTTGTTGGAAATCTCTGTTAGCTTAGTTGCAGAATCAGGGAAAGGCTCCTTATGTTCCAATTCCTGGTATTTCTTAAAGAGAGATTCTTTTAGAGGAAATAAAATTCCAAACACTTCTCTATTCCACTGCTTAAAGTACATCATAACTACTCCATTTAGCTGAACAATCAAATTTTGGTTACCAAGACCTTACCATTTATAAACTAGAAACTCATGAAATTGAGGATTAAACCAAGTTGCCTGAAAATGAACTTCTTTTTCAAAGCCCAAAGAAGGGAGAGACTGAAGAGCTGCTTCCCTCCACAAGGAGATCCAAGTTGGATTACTAAAACCCCCCATCCAAGAGCATCCTTGATGAGATTTGGGGGATTTTGTCTATTTGAAAAGTAGAATAGGACACTAACAAAGGCAGTTCAGGTGTGTGCTCAGGTATTGGGCAGCAAGGGGGGGGGGGTGCTCAGTTGTAGGGCAGCAAGGGGGTAGGCTCAGGTATTGGGTAGCAGGGGGGTGTATGCTCAGGTATTGGGCAGGAAGGGGGCTGTGTGTGCTCAGGTATTGGGCAGCAAGGGCGGGGTGTGCTCAGTTGTAGGACAGCAAGGGGGGGTATGCTCAGGTATTGGGTAGCAGGGGGGTGTATGCTCAGGTATTGGGCAGGAAGGGGGGTGTGTGTGCTCAGGTGTAGGGCAGCAAGGGGGTGTGTGCTCAAGTATTGGGCAGCAAGGGGTGTGTGTGTGCTCAGGTGTAGGGCAGCAAGGGGGGATGTGTGTTCAGGTCAAATTGGGCAGCAAGGGGTGTGTGTGTGCTCAGGTGTAGGGCAGCAAGGGGGGATGTGTGTTCAGGTCAAATTGGGCAGCAAGGGGTGTGTGTGCTCAGGTATTGGGCAGCAAAGGGGGGGGGGGTGTGCTCAGTTATAGGGCTTAGTAGCACTCCCTTTTCTTGGGGTCCTACCTGTTCTCTTATCGTCCCAACAGGGAATTGATCAGCTTAGAAAATCTGATGTACTACTTTTATTAAGAGAGTTCCTCACCCTTCTTGAAATCCATGAATGAGTTCTTTAACAGTTTTAAGCAATTGGCATTAATAGTGTATGGATTTGGCATTATATAATTGATTATCACATGAAAGAGGAAGAAAGAAAGAGATTAATATGAAAATTTTGAATTTTTCTTTGATGATTAAACATATGGCCCTTTTGTGAGCTCCACTCCTTGGATGGAGGATGCAAGCTTGCAATGACACTATCTGAAAGTGAAAAGAAGACAATCATGCTCCCCTTCTCCCCCATTAGTTTCTTTTTATGGGATCCAAGTGGGGGAATGTGAGTTGGAAAGCTTTCAATTGGGGTATAAATCCATGCACTAAATCCGTTTGAGAAAGTGAAATTGAGTATCAGTATCTTTGTAGGCCTACTTTAGTTTTTATTCAACATTTCATATTCTCCTCAGCAGCCTTAGTACCCACTGAGTTAGCTTGAGAGAGGTTAGTTAAGATATTATTAGTTTTGAATGGGATGCAATAGCTATCTCAGCAGCTGTTGGAGTCTTCCTTGGTAAGTTGGTTTTGAATCTTACTCCTTGGAGTCTTCCTTGGTAAGTAGGTTTTCGCACTTGTACAGAAGTGTTTGTTTCCTTTCTACTGTTGGAATATATATCATGATTCCTTTTTTTTCATTTTTCTGGTTATATTGTTTGAACTTTATGGAATTGATGTCGGAAATACCACCTATATTTACTTAAATGTGGTGTTAGTGATTAATAATGGTAGTTTAGTTTGGTTTGGCATTATCAATGAAATTAAAGTGTCAAGATGATGACTTGGCAAGTTGGATATAGTTTGCCACTTCTTAGTGTGAAGATGATGACTTGTCAAGATGATCCCTTTTTGTTTCTTTTAGTCCTTCAAAGGATTTTTACTTATGTGTAATTTGTTCATCTATGTTTCCTTCAGGTCCAATGAAGTTAGAAGCTAGAAAGTTCCAACTATGAAATTCGAAAGGATGGAAATTGGAAGGAGGACTAGATTATGATGTTCCTGATCTGCAATATGGAGAGCAACGGTGATGAAGTATTTTATTGGAAGGAGTACTAGATTATGATGTTCCTTTGGCTAGAAACTTTTTCTCTCTGGGTTTTTTTTATTGGTGTTTTGGTTAACAACATTGGTGGAGAGTTGATTGAAAGTGAATTTTAAGGGAATACTAGCCTTTTGAGTTTTTTGTGTTAATGGAAAGCAATGAATTAATGCAATGTTTATACGGATTTTGTAGTTAATAGTTTTTCTTTTATGGAATGAATATTATATATAGATGTAAATTGCAGGTGAAAATATCCTTTTCTGAATTACAAACAATGAATACCATATAAATGAAAAAAACAAAAAAAGAATTTTTGCCGACGGTAAACTTATTACCGTCGCTAAAGATTTATTTTTACCGACAGTTATTTAATTGTCCGTCGTATAAATTAGATTTTCCCTGACGGTATACAAAAGACCGTCATCTAATATTTACATTTGTAGTGACGATTAAAACCGTCGCTAAAAATACTTTTTTCACGACGCTTTATGTTTCCGTCGCTAAAAATATATTTATGGCGATGGAAGCATAAATGTCGCCATAAATATATTTTTAGCGACGGAAACATAAAGCGTCGTGAAAATGTATTTTTAGCGACGGTAATATAAAACGTCGCCAAAAATGATTTTGCTAGACGGTAGCAGTTTTACCGTCGCGATTTGCCCCGATGCCAGTTTAGCCGACGGACTGGCGACGGTTAAATTTACTGTCGCCTATATTTTTAGCGACAGATATCTATTTTTGGCGACGGTTTATTACCGTCGCGAAAAATCATATTTCTTGTAGTGAGGTAGGCTTTTTAAACATTCAACTTCTCTGGCTCAAAACTTATTTTTAAACTTTGGGAAGTGGTTCTATGTCCGAGAGTGCGGCCTACGCCAGTGCTCCAAGTGTGTGTGTCTCTCTCTCTTTCCCAAAATAAATGAGGGCAAGTCCTTTCACATGAGGAGAAGAGAAACAGAAACATGGGACCGCTGGCATACAGACAGAGTTCTTTTTCACTGAAAACTTTTATGAAGCTACAAGAATGCCATTTCACTGTATTAAAGGAATATAATTGCATTGGTCTATTTACTTCACTATGTTTTGGGTTGCAATCTCAATATTGCCATGGAATTTAAAAGAAAAGCAAATCTAACTATTTCCCCCAATTTCTTCGGTTTGGAGATTGTTGTTGGCTAAAGAAACTATTCTGATTTGCTCTAGGCAATGATGGATTCTAGCAGTGCCTTGGTAATCCAATGACTTTTAAAATGTGAAAATTGCAATGCCAAGAAGAAGAAAAAGAAATCAAATTGCATACTTTACAGAATGTATTTGTTGAAGTCTTTACAACTAGCCAAGTCCGAACTGATGAGGCTTACGACTTGATAATAATAGGTGTCTTTTGAAACAAGCCAAAAGACATATTGCTGGATAAAAGTCTATATTACACTACTCCTAAAAAAAAAAAAAGATAAAAAATAAAGACATGTTGTGTTGATTTGTTGGATCTCTTCTTTTGTTTTGAATTTCTTCTTTCGTAGGCATCCTTGGTGTGGTGGTTTCTGTAGTTACCAAATAGTTTTACAATTACCCACTTATTTGAGAATTAGTTATAACCACCTAACTGACCGTTCGTGTGTCACTGACCGTTTATCAGTCACTGCCAATCTGTCAGTCTCTGACTGTTCGTCGGTCATTAACCCTTTTTGGTCAGTGATAGTTTTCAATCATTGACCACTTTCTAACAATTTTCGGTCATTGACTAATTTTTGACCGTTTTTGGTAACTGACAGTTTTCCATTTACTGACTAATAGGTCAGTCTTGATTGAAATAGATTTCGGCCTATTTCTCTATTGATCGAAATTGATCGAAAATATGGTGTAAACACTAACACAATATTTTTTTTTATTTTCTTTAAGTTTTAGGAAAATTTACTTTTACCAACCCTGTGTTTTCAAACAATTACATCTACCATCCCTGAAATTTCATCTATTTCATAAACCTCTCCTATATTTTGAAAGATTCTTACAAATGTACCCCTATCGTTAGATGAGAACAGTTAAATGATGATGTCATTGCCCAAATATAACTTAAATACCCATAATACCCTTACAAACAATACCCCTACCGTAGCAATTTTTTTTAATCCTAAAACTAACCCCGGGTCGTCCCTTCTTCTTCCTCTCTTCTTCCCGCGACCCCTTTCTTGCAATTGAGCAGGGAAAAAAAAAGATTGAGACAACTATGTCCATGGATTCGACATATCTGTGAAGCGAAGCATTTCATCTAGGGTATTGGCACGGAGCAAGTTCTGGTTTATCGAAAGGGTTTGATTAGATACAGGGATTCTCAACTGGTTTTCGATTAGGGCTTTAAGCTCCGAGACAGTGATTTGAGGACTATCAACTGTCACTCGCCAGGGATAAATCAGCCACCCCACCCCTGCTGATAAGGATAAATCAAACCCAAAAAATCATTTGGATTAAAGTGATGAGAAATGACAAAGATGCTCATGAGTTAAGAACAGATATGGCGAGAATAGAGAATAATGGGAGGAACATCACTTCCATTTTCACATCTCCAATTTAATCCATCCCAGTGATTTGAGTAGTTGCCTAACCCCTATCTTTTATCATATTCATAATTTATTTCTCTTCTTTAAACAGTTCAGTTCAGTTCAGTTCAGCCTATAAAAAAAGAAACTTCCATTTTTCTCTCTCCCCTCAACCCCTCACCTTCTCTTTTTTTTTTTTTTTTTTTGGTCCCTCGGGAATAAACTGGTCTGAAAAATTAAAAGACTGCTTCAACGAAATCTAGAATTCCCAGGTGATACTGGCCCAGTTTCAATATCGTCAGTGAAGAAAAAGGAAAAACCAAATGAGAAATTACAAGCCATGAAACACTTAAATCATCCAACATAGAAAACCCATTTCGCTTGAATATCAAAGTTTGATAACCACATAGAATCGGTATAAGTCAAATCACAAAGAAACAATAGAAATGCCAGATGCTCACCTTCCTGAACTTCCTCCCCAGCCGCTCGTTCTCCGAAAACCTGAGAGAATTCCACTCCATAGGTGGGGCCCCTGTTTCTCCATTCTCCATAGTGATCATCTTCGACTGTAAATCAGAGCACTTGGCTAGGGATGGTCAGCATGGAGGCGGAAGGTATGGCGGTGGTGGTGGTGGCTGCTACAATTGTGGGGAAGATGAACAATAACAGGGGTGGGGTGGAGTGGATTTAGTTCTTTAAAAAATTAGAAAGGGCAAAACTGTCATTTCATTTTAAAACTAACCGAGTTAGTATTTAAGGGTACAGAAGTAATTTTTTAAATTTCAAAGATAATAGACATAATTATTTTAAACCCTAAGGGTGATAGACATACATTTCCCTAATTTTTATAATTTAACACATAGTTGTTAATCATTGTATATATTGGTTAGGGATTGAGTCGACAGATGAAGGAAATTAGCAAAGTCTTGGATGGGTTTTTGAAGAAGATCATTGATGATCACATAAACAATCCTAAAGACTATGAAGACAACAAGAAGTACTTCATTAATGTGATGCTGCTTCGGATGATGGAATCAGAACATATGCAAATTGCAAAAGAAGAACAGAGCTGCAACATGATCAATCACATTAATATAAAAGCAATCATTTTAGACATGATTGTGTGATATGATCATAGGTTTTAGGGTATTCTAATAGTTGTTAAGGGTAGATGGGTAAATTAATAGTTAAGGGTAGATGGGTAATTTTAATTAGATAGGGTTTTATATAGTGTAAGGGGATCATTGTAAAGGCATTAAGAAATATATCAAATCTCTTTTCCTGTCTATCTTCTTCTTCTTCTTCCCTTGTTTTTAGGAGGTTGCCCCCTCGAAGTGGTATTTTTCCTTTTTCTGTTATTGGGTTCGTATCATTGGTGCTTTCGTTGAGAGAAATCGGCGACCAATCATGGCCGACGGACTCCGCCTCAGCCCATCGTTCATCCTTGCTCAGGAATTGAAGGATATTTGTGCCTTTTTGCTCGATTGGGGTGTGGAATGAATGGAAGTGTCAATGTTGCTTTGAATCTCTTTGATCTAACGTGCAGCGAAGGATTTGAGCCAAACGATGACACCTTTCTTGGTGCTTTATCAGCATGTGCACTTGCTGGTATGGTGCAACAAGCACATGTGCTTTTTAATATGGAGACAGATGCTGATTTTCCTTTGGAACTTGAAAAGGTGTTCATGAGATCATTTATTGAGACTATTTGGACATGGTGGTGAAGAAGCCATAAGGCTTCATCCTGCAGCTGTTACTCCGTTTCTATTGGCCCATGAATCTTTGGAAGACAACAATCAATGGATACCAAATACCCAAGAAGTGTGTGTGATTATAAATGCTTAGGCAATTCAAAGGCACCCTAATGTGTGGTCAACTTATGATGATGCTGAAAAATTCTTGCCTGAAAGATTTATAGGAAGTAATATTGACCTAAGAGGACATGACTTCCAACTTATTCCATTTGGATCAGGTCCTAAAGGATGTCCTGGTTTATATCTAGGCCTATAAAAAGTGAAACTAGTACTTGGAAAATTGGTACATGTTTTCAACTAGGAGTTACCCAATGGCATGTTACCTGAGGACTTGGACATGACTGAGAAGTTTGGCATAACTATTCCAAGAGCTAACCATCTACTTGTTCCGAGTTATCGCCTTCACCTTTGCTGCAACAATTTGTACGGAGAGTTATGCTACGTGTAGATGGGAGTGGGTGGTTAAATGTGATATATGTTGTGGATAGTTATATATGGTATATGGTAGGATTAGTTTTTCTTTTTTTTTTTTGGTAGAACAAAATAGGATTAGTTATTGGAAGTGGGGTTAGTTACTAGGAGAAATGATTAGTTATTTTAATTTGTAGGTAATTTGTATGAATGTGGGGTTCAGTGTTCAGAGTAGTGTGAGTTGGTTATGTAGGTGACTATGTAACCCCTATTGTACTTCCTATTTAAAGACAAGACAACAAATGGAAAGTAAGAAGAGGAAAGAAGGTATTGGAATTTCATAATTTATCTCTTTGGATATCTATTTTGAGAAGAGTTTAGGATTCCTAGATTAAGCCAAGAGGCCCAGCTTCGTTAGTAAAGCAAACCCCTTTCCCCTCTACATTTTTTCTCCCATCCGTTATCTTGCTTCTTTTTTATTTTTTGGGGTGAATAAATTATATTAAGGAGCAAAGAAAAGAAGGATAATACACAAAAGAAAGGGGCAGGAAAGCCAAAAGTACCCCCAAACAAGAAAGCAACAAAGACAACTAAACAAGCCTTATGTGCAAACCCTAGGAAGACCCAATTTGTCTATTCTCAGCACAATCCAAATACAAAGTCTGTAGATGATTAATCTGGTCTTCACTTCAAACTCAATGGAACTCAATATTTGGCTGCAGGAGCAAGAAGAAGAAGTCCATCTGCACTTGTCCCTTTCCCACCAAATGTTATAGATCAAGGCACAAAACACCAGTATAACAGCCAGATTATAGATTGACTTACTCTTGAATTCTGTTTGATCCATTTCCATTCACTGTCAAAAGAAGAGAGTAGAGAATGAGAGGGGCAGCATTTCTGAATCACGCTAATCCAAATACCGTTGGAGAAATGACAATTGAAGAAAAAGTAGTCAATATTTTCCAAAGCATTCCAGCAAAAACAACAATTTGAGATGCTAAGATTCCTATGCATGAGGAATTCCTGGTTAGGAAGAGAGCCCGTCAAAGCACACCAGGAAATGAAGCTATGTCTTGGGATGTGATGGTTGAACTCAGCCACTTTCCACCAGGCACTTCATTACTTCATTTCCCTTAAACTGAATGAGATCCCAAGCAGAAGCAAAAGAAAATCTATAATTGGAGGGAGGATCCCTCACAACAAAATCACCACTAGGAGGAGGCCGGTCTTTGAGGGATATATTGCAGCTGGCCCAGATAAAGGTAAGATTTTGAGAAACATGATGACTATAGCACCAAGAATCATTAACAATAATAGAGGAAACAAGAGCCATCTTGTCAGAGCCCGCATCATACCTGATCCTGTCACCAAATACTGGAAGGAGAACACCACAAGGGTACCAATTACCAAGCCAAAGCCTAGTGGAAGAGCCATCATCAAGATGAGAAATAATAACTCCCTGAACAAGATGCCTGAGGTTTAAGATTTTCCTCCAGGCCCCCAAAACATTAGAGGAACACTTCACGTTCCAAATATAGTCTTTTTTTGAGATATTTAATAGATATCCATTGGATCCATAAGCCCTCTTTCATCTTAGCAACTCTCCAAATTAACTTAATTAACCCATTCTTATTAACATCTTTAAGTCTTTTCAAGCCAAGACCATCCTCCCTCTTAGGAAGGCAAACAGAAGCCCAACTGATAGTATACAGAAACTTGTTATTATCACTTTCCTTCCATAGAAAAACACTCATAATGGCCTCAATCTTATTGATGATGTAACTAGTGATACCATAAACTCCAGTCTAATAGATAAGAGGCTTGCAAAACAGCCTTAACCAACTCCAATTGGCCTGCGAAAGAAAGAAGTTTACTCTTCCACAACTGGAACTTCTTCTTGAGCCTATCCAAGATAGGGGAGCAATGATGCAAGGACAACCTAGAGGAAATTAAAGGAAGCCCTAGATAAGAGATCGGTAGGTGGCCAATCTCACAACCCATAATATTCTTTAGTACCTCTTTGGCATCAGAAGAAACCCCAGAGATAAAATTAAGAGATTTTTGAGGATTAATCACGAACCCCGATAAATCTGTAAAGAGTTGCAAGGCATCCATAATAACTTGATAGAAGGTTGAATAGGCTTTAGAGAAAATAAATATATCATCAACATAAATCAAATGAGTCAGGTTCAGGGCTTTGCATTTAGGAATAGGAGCAAACAAGTTCTGATCAAACTTCCAATTAAAAGAACAGGTGAGGCCTTCCATCACTAAAGTGAACAAGAGAGGAGATAGGGGACAACCCAGTCTAACACCCCTCCGAGGGGAGAATAATCCCACTGGAGATCCATTCACTAAAATAGACATGTGAAGAGTAGATATGCAAGGAAAAAATATCGGTTGTGAGGGAAGGAAGAGTACTGTAAGAGAGGTGTGTGATAGTGATGCGTTAGAGTAGGGGGGACCCTGACTCGCGGTGCAGAGAATCTCAGGGAGAAGTGGATGCTTTTAAAGGAGGGGATCATGTGAATGTCGGAGTTAGAGGTGAGTGTGATCAGCCACCAATGGTAAACAGGAGAATTTATGTGGCTGCAGTGGGTGTTTCTGCTCTACCTAATCTTGAGACCTTACCTGAACCCATTTAGTCAGGTAATGTCACTCGTATTATTATTCTACAAAAAGCCTATGAAATTTCGTTTTGCATAAATTGGTAGAGTGAGCTTTCGCTTGGCATCTTTGGATGACCTTCGTAAGTCTGCGAAGGAGTCGTGGAATCTTAAAAAATGGGTGTCTATGATTTCGATCGGGAAAGGGTATGAGATTTTTCATTTCTCCTCAGAGAACGATATGGCCCTTAATTATATGGTGGAGAAGCCCAAAGAAGTTTGAAAGCCAGTATATCAGATTTCAGAAATGGAAGCCAGATTTCAACATAACAAGCTAAGAGTTAAACAAGAGTGCGGGTCGGAGTTGGCTCCCAGTTAGACTCTCTGATGCTAAAGTCAATTAACCGAGCAACAATAGTGAGAGCTAGGAACTGCGTGAGTAGTTAGGTGACAGTAATAAGTGTGATTAAGTAGTATCTCTTATATTAGGTAAGTAGTTTCTCTTACCTAATATATGGGTGAAGAAATCCACATGTTGGAAACTCAATCACCTATTATACACATTCTAAATATAAAGGATTACAATATGATATTTACCATTTATGGAAGATTGAGAGAGATACATTGAAGATTGCATAAGATTATGAATTTCATTCCTAATATAACTAAACTACTTACTTAAAATGTTGTTGAGATAAGGATGGAAGATCCTTCTCTTATTCTAATACTAATATTCCTAATATATCTCTAATAGTTAATTAGAGATTGGGTCGACGCATGAAGGAAATTAGCAAACTCTTTGATGGGTTTTTGGAAAAGATCATTGATGAGCACATAAACAATCCTAAAGACCGTAACAACAACCAGAAGGACTTTATTGATGTGATGCTGTCTTTGATGACGGAATCAAAACATATGCAGGCAGAAGAACAACGCTACATGATCGATCGAACTAGTATAAAAGGAATCATTTTAGACATGATTTTGGCTGCAATAGACACATCGGCTGTCACAATTGAATGGATCCTCTCAGAACTCCTAAGGAATCCTAAGGTGATGGAAGGGCTCCAAGAGGAGTTGAGGAATAAAGTTGGCATAGATCTGCTAGTTGAGGAAGAGGATTTAGTTAAACTAGAGTACTTGGACATGGTTGTGAAGGAAACCATGAGGATTCATCCTGTTGCTCCGTTGCTAGCTCCCCATGAGTCCTTCGAAGACATAACAATCAATGGATACCATATACCCAAGAAGTCTCGTGTGATTATAAATGCTTGGGCAATTCAAAGGGACCCTAATGTGTGGTCAACTTATGGTGATGCTGAAAAATTCTTGCCCGAAAGATTCATAGAAAATAATATTGACATCCGTGGACGTGACTTCCAACGTATCCCATTTGGATCAGGTCGTAGAGGATGTCCTGGTATACATCTGGGCCTAACAGCTGTGAAACTAGTACTTGGACAATTGGTACATGGCTTCGATTGGGAATTACCCAATGGCATGTCACCTGACGACTTGGACATGACTGAGACGTTTGGCCTATCTGTTCCAAGAGCCAACCATCTACTTGCTGTTCCAAGTTATCGACTTTGCCTTTGTGGCAACAATTTGTAAGGAGTGTGCTGGCCTAGTAGTAGGGGTGCAAGTTTGGCCCTGTCTGCCCAAACCCGCCCTGGCCCGCCCTGAGCCCGAACAGGGTCTGGGTTGAGATATTTGGCCCTGAGGGCGGGTTAGGGTTGGAAATTTCTGACCCTGAGTCAGGGTCGGGTCGGGTTAGGGTTGAGGCTTCAGGCTAAGCTTAGCCTGGCCCGGCCCGACCCTGATTTAAGTTATACTATAAAATATATATTGATATAATATATACATTATAAACTTTAAATGTCACCTACATTTTTTTATATAATATATTATATATGACGACAATAAGTGATATAATACTTTTTATTATAGTATTATTTTATGTAAATTTGATTATGTTCTCCCCGGTCCATTCCAGCCCATGCATTTCTTTCCCCTTCCCCATGATCAGGGCCAATCAAGGTCAGCCCGGCCCGACCCTGAGGGCGGGTCAGGGTTGGATTTTTCTGGCCCTGAGTCAGGGTCGGGTCGGGCCTAGGCCCAGCTAAGGGGACTTAGGGTTGGGCTAGGGTTCTATAAAGCCCGGCCCAACCCGACCCTGTTGCAGCCCTACCTGGTAGTATTGTAATCCTATTTATATTTATGTGTGTTTTCGCTTTGTGTTGTCTCTATTGACGTATCTTATGTTTCCTAGTCGCAGTCTGATTTTATGTAATGTGTTTTCCTAATAGAAGTCTATGTCTTGATTAGGGTTACTTGTGCTGCTATATATATAGTTTCTTTTAAAAAATATACATTTACAATAAAAAGAGTTTTGTTCTAGAATGGTGTTATTCCCAGGCCGACACTGAGAGGGGGTGAATCATTGTTCTTAAAAAATTTCTCCCACTAACAACCTCTGACCAACAACACACACTATCACTGTACTGAGTTCTTCTCATCTTCTTGGATTCCTTTCATTCTAGATGTAAAGAGCGATCAGAATGAAGCCAGCCATCCATACACACTTGAGGGAACAAAATCAGATTTCCTCTTCCACCATATGAAGAGCTCATCAATAGAAGAATAGCAACATAGCCAAGATTGTTTAAAATATTCCAAGAAATGTTGCATTATTTAATTGGGAAAGAGCACTCCATAAAAGGTTAGCTAATTAAACTTTTACACGCATAAAGACATAGATTACAATGAGATGCCATTGAAACCCCTTTCAGAGCAACTATCTCATCTGTAAGCAATCTTCGATGCGTAAGCCTCCAACCGAAATGGATTGCCTAGGTCGAAGGTAGACAGTCCAAATAACAGAAGACCAAATAGGATTTTGAGTGGTAATGCGAATTCCATTCCATGATGATTTGACTAACAGATTACCTAATTGAGAAAGCCTCCAAATCCACTTATCTTCTTGAATCATATAAGAAAGCATAATCTGTGAAATAGATTAAAAATTATCTATAATAAGAGGAAGATACAGGAGGGTTTAATGAGCTATCAACATTTAACTACCTAAAACATATAATACAAAAGATGATGAGTCATTTTATATAGATCAATACAGTTTGCAAAGAATCTTGGAGAAATGCCCACACATGTTCGTTGGAAATTCCACTATCCTATGTTGGTCACAACTTGGTTTTGATGATAACAAACACTTGAAGCTATTTAACAATTGTCTTCATTGTACCATGCCTTGTAGTGATCTAAATTGGATAAACAAAGCCAAAAAATGGAACACCATTGAACATATCCATTGAATAAGTATTTCCACGAAAGTGTGAAGATTGATCACCTCCATTGTGAAGAAGATAGAAGCTTGAAGATTAAAGTCAATTGAAGCTCAAGGAAGCGAAAAGAGAGAAGACAAGCTCAAGGAAGATGATCGAGTGCACTTAGCTTATAATAGGATGCTCGCATTGTATCACATTACATGACATTTTTGCATTCATCCTAAGCCTAGAAGGACCTTAGGTGTTGATGCCTAGTTCAACAGCAAAATGACCCAAGTAAGGTAGGAGGTCATTGGCCAAGAGCCCAAAAATATCTGACTTAAGGATTGCCAAAATAAGGCAACCGGATCTGGAGAGCCCGAATCCGGCTTGATGGTTAGACACCCAAGAGCAGATGCCCAATCCGTTGGAGACAAACTCCATCAATCCATTTTGATTTTATGTAACCTCATCAGTTATTCCCACTAAACTTAAGTGATTTAGTGGATAGAATTACATACAAAAGTTACAATTACATATGGAAATAATAATAAAAAATTCATTTTTATCTCTCGTCACTTCTGGTCTTCTCTCAATCAAATAAAATTAAAAGTCCTAATTCTATTTTATATCCCAAATAAGCAACTTCGATAAACCAACCCATCAATTGGGCTGCCCGAGGGGAGTACATTTGTTTGTAGAGAGAGAGAGAGAGAGTTCACGAGAATTCAGTTTTTGAGCAAGATGGTATGGCAGATCCAAATCAAATAATGTAATGGCACCCTACTTGGAGCAAGCTAAAGAACCTCATCTCACAAAGGTCTGGATTGAGTGTGATTCTACAGAGGTGGTGATCATGGTTTCTAAGTTTATGGTCTGGTGGTTTATTCCACAAAGGTGGACACCTCTTCAAAGCTTCCTCGATATCTCTGAATGGAAAATAACTCACTGCTATAGAGAGGCTAACCCGGTGGCTGATTTCCTTGCTAAATAAGCTGTGAAATTTGAAGTATCAACTCAATTTCCTTCTTTGGCTAGTTCGATTAAAGAGGACCTCAAAATGGATGCTCAGGGAAGACCTAGATTTTGGTCATTTTAGTCTCCTCTTGTCGTGTTTATGTTTCTATTTTAGTCTGTTGGTGGTTTCCCTACTATTGGCTTAGTTGGTGGTGGGGGTTGCATATGTTGCATTAGTGGTTTTGTTTTTGTCTCTGGGTTTCCCATTATTTGTTCATTTTCTGTAATACAAAAAAATAATCATTCATATCACACATATGCCATCCTTATGGTTCATTTAATATCTCATAACCACTAAACAATGCATAAAATTGATCCTTTAATTAATTCATTTATGTAGAAATTAACATTTACAAAACCACGTATCAATTCTACCAATATTTAATAAACAATCACATGGTATGGGATAACATGTGAACATCTCATGTTTAGTTAGCCCAAAATCCCAATTCAAAAAATCTTCAACTAGGGGTGAAACTGAGCCAGATTTTTTAAAACCCTAGCCCAACCTTGAGTCCTCTTAGCTCAACCCAAGCCCAACCTAGGCCTAGGTTGGGCTAAGATATCTCAGCCTATGCCCAACCCTGCCGGGCTCAGCGCAGCCCAGCCTAGCCCTAATTGACCTTGATCGGGCCTGGTTGGCCTTGATTGACCCTGATTTTTGCCATTTATATCATCATATGCATTAAAAAAATGAGACACAAGTGACTGGGTATTGGTTTGTTTCATACTCAATTGACTATTAGACTTTTCTTTGGGTTAAGAAACTTAGCCTAATCTTAAAATTATAAATAGTTTTGTTCAATAAATAAGTAACCTTTTTTGGTAAACCATCAAATAATTAGATACTAAACAAAAAATGCAAAATGTAAACAATAAATTGTATAGCATAACCTAACACAGGGCTGGGATGGGTTGGGCTTAGCCAAGACCTCAACCCTGGCCTAGCCAAACCTTGACCCAGGGCCTGAAAATTTCAACCCTAACCTTCCCTCTGGGTTGAAAAATCCAGCCCAGGCCCTATTCGGGTTCAGGGCGGGCTCGGGCTGACTAGGCCAAACTTACACCCCTATCCTCAACATTAAACACTTTAATGTGCCTCCCATTAAGTCCTAGTAAGGTAAAATAGGGATCTAATGAAGTTGTTGTAAATCACAACATCCCTTAATGTGGTTGGGCTAAGAAACAATTTCTATGAGCCCCAATGCATCATGTACAAGCAAGGCTGACACAAAATCCCTAATAAGAAGTGATTGTTGCCAAAAAATAGCTAGTCATACTTGTTGTACCCACAAAGAATACCCTAGAATAAGCCATGTTTTTATTTAGTTGGGTTTAAATCAGTGGGTTGGACCAACCTGGGTCGGGTTGGCCCCGAAGAGCCTAAACATTTAAGTTCTTAAAACATTAGTTTAAATACAAATGGGCTTAAGCCCATAGCATTTGAACACAAACCTTTTAAAACTTTTTTTTTTTGCTAAAGGTCAGCAAAGTATGTATTGATAAAATTGGAGTATGGTTACATTATGGCATAGTTATAAATATATACCCAAAACAGAGAGCTACTAGAACCTGTAATGTGGGCGCCCCATTGCTTCCCAGGAGACAGAATGCGAAATGAACGTTGGGGTTTCATTCCAGGTCCAAGATGATTTGGTGGTTGCTGTGTGATTTGCCGGCTTGTCAGCTAGCTCATTTCCTTCCCTGAAACAATGGGTCAATCTCCATTGTATGGTATGTAGAAAATCAGTTGCAGCCCACCAAGCCTGAAGGAAGTTCCATGGAAGCTGGGATGTCAGGATAGCTGAAACCACAGAAGCCGAATCACTTTCCACCCATAATTTATCAATCTTAAGTTTCTTAGCCTCTTTGACGCCAATAAAGAATGCTTCCATTTCAGCATTGAAGTTTGTTCCAATTCCTTGATAAGCTACAAAACACTTGATCACTGCTCCAATATGATTTCGGAAAATTCCTCCAGACCTTGATGATCCTAGGTTTCCTAGGGATGATCCATCAATATTTAATGTACTCCAACCCACTGGCGGTTCTCTCCAGATCACTTCAATTATTTTTTTTTCATGGGATGGCGATTGCAGCATGCATTGAACGAGCCAATATCAGGTCCTACACCGTCTTTATGTGAATTTCTTTATTTCTGGTGCCTTTAGAAATTTCTCTTAAGCATTTCATTATAAGATGCTTAGGAGGGGTTATTAAGCTGTCATACCTTCTTTTATTTCTCTCCAACCAGATTTGTCGACATGCTATTATTAACATGGCCCTCCAGATCATCGGAATCGGAACTATCTTTGATTTCCTTCTCCACCATGAGAAAAACAATTCCATAGAAGGGAAGCCACCCCAACCCTCTTTAAAAAGAGCCAAGATCTCACTCCAAACTTCTTGTGAAAACCCGCAATCTATAAAAATATGTTGCCCTGACTTTGATGCAGCGTGACATAGCTCACATCTAGATACTAGAGGGACTGCTCGTCGACACACTTTGTCATCAGTGGGGAGAGCATTATGCATCAATCTCCACCCAAATATATTTGTGCGAGGGAGCAACTGCTGCTGCCATACATCCTTCGCCCACCCTGGTGGAGTAGCTTTCATTCTTAACTCATCCCATGCCGATTTCACAGTGCACTGACCATTTATTGAGTATGCCTAAAACTGAACATCACTTCTATTTGTTTTGGTGAAACCTTTTAAAACTTAATAGATAAGGGTCATATTTTATCATTTTACCTTTGTGATCACAAACCTTAAGATTTCAACTACATCTTCCTACTTCAGTAGCCAACTTGTAACTCCTTGGGGGCTGGGTTTTATCTCTGTATGGCATGCAACCTAGGGTACGAGATGCCAACAGCCGTGGCCGCCAGTGGCCTATAGCCATGGTCGTAGGTGGCCTGCTGCCCATGGCTGAGGGGAAAGGGATCAAAGCAATGAGGAGGGCTAGTGGTCTACCTCGCGCGGGCCTGCTGGGCTTGGTGAGCTACTGGCCTATTGCAATGTGTGGGCTTGGCTAGGCCTACCTGTGGTGATGTCTAGTGCTTGTTAGTTTTTAACAACCATTCACATAATAACATGATTGCTTTGATCTTCACATGGCTAGAATACAACATCAATGATAGCAATAGAAGATGGAACAATGCTCATACATATTCCTCTCGTTTGTAGAAGATCCTAGCTTTCACAACAAGATCTCCAAAGATCAATCCTACTTCTGATTAAGAGTCACATGTTCTATCACGCCTTAGATTACTCCTGTCTTTCCCAAAACAATAATATCCCTCTATAATTCCGTGAGTAAAGTTACAAAGATGAATTAGGTGACGACAGGGACCCAGGGTGGCTACAAATAAACCCCAAACCTAATCCATTCCAACAATGGACGGTGTGGATTAAATCCCCTTTAAGTGATTAATATGGGCCCAATAAATCAAATCATAATAATTGGGCCCAAAACCCAACAATCTCCCACTTGGGTCAAATTATTATAACTATCTCTTTATTGGTATAGGCCATAATAAATCCTCATATTGTTCCATCACTTATAACATCTTTGATATGACTAATAAGCTGCTCACATCAAATATCAGCAGAAAATATGCCTCAATAAACGGCATACCACTATCGAACTATTACAGATGCAACCAACTCATTAATACAAATCACCTTGGGATATAGGTGTAGACACTGAATTTTGTCACCCCCTGGCGATGATGACGACGGGACACGAACAATGGACATCACACCCCTTTTCCTTTCTTAAGGCCAAAAAAATAGGGCCCATGGGCCCAAATACATCCAAAACCCAAAGAAAGCCCATTTAAGGCTTAAAAAGTAGGAAGAGGGGGACCACATTGTCCATGGCGCCGTGGACAGTGCCCCACGAACCCGTGGAGGCCTCCCACGGAAGTGGTGTACGGATCCACGCCGCCACAGAGGGTTATGACATCAGCGAGATGACGTCATCCATAGCGCCATGGAAAAGTCCTCCACGGACTTCCACGGCGCCGTGAAAATGGGACACCTCCTATAAATAGGAGGGTCCCCCTCCCCTCATTTAAAGCAATCCCAAGCCTAGGGAGACCCTCCCAGTCCAATTTTTGCCCTCTTTCAGGCCTTTGTGAGCGAGTTTTGGACGGTGTTCTGAGTTGTGGGTAGATCCATCGATTACCCACTCGAGTTGTGGGTAGATTCGTTGATTACCCACACATCCGAAGAGCGATCCCATTCCGGTCAAGTCATTATTCCGTCTGTATACGGATAACAAAAGTTCCTTTTTATAGTCGTTATTCTGTCCGCTTACAGATAACGAAACTTCCCCCTTATTAGCCATTATTCTGTCCAAAAGACACATCCAGAGAGTCATTACCTTGTTCAAAGAACTGGTGTTGGTCCATTCGTCCGTCATCCGCTGAGCCAGGGGATCGTTAAGATCTGAGGTATACCCCTATGAAGGTATAACTATTGCATTTTAGTCATTACAATGTAGTCTTTTGTGTTTTCCCATTTTAATGTATATATTGTAAATATAGGTATAATGTACATTATATAGCCTCATTGTCATAGAAAGAGAGAATATTCATCCTTTTAGCATCTATAACAGAAAAACCGGTTTTTGCCAGGCAAGATGGGTGTCTAACACCTTCCCATGCTTGTAACCTGACCCCTTACCCGAATCTCTAACCAGACCATATGGAATCATGTAGCCCATTTCCCTTCATAATGGATAGGGCTACACCCATTGGGTCCTAGGCCCTAACCCTAGGTGGCGACTCCTTATTTTATTTTAATATTTATGAAGTATGACCCTTACCCCATGATAATGTATCAAAATGATACCCCCATAATTCAAGACAGACAGTTTGTCACCAATAAGGCTGAGGAAACCCCGTCACCGAGAACCGAGGTACTTACAGTGGTGACTCCACTGGGGATTAAGTGGATAAACATCCACTTGAGGTCAAGCTTTCTAAAATAAATGATACCAATAAATGCAAGAATATTCTCTCCAATTTTGTATGAAAGCCTGTGTGGCTAACTTTTCTGTTTACTAACTGCATCATGCATAGTACTCGAAGTGAAATCAAACGACGAGGGTACTCCCTGTCGTACCTTTACCCCCGAGGAGGTGAGGTACGTCATACTAAGTACTCTGAGATCGGATGATAGCCGCTTCCTGTACCACTTTCATGCACACACACACGGCATGGGAACACATTTACCTCGTGGTCAGTCGTTGGACCCCATGAGTAGGCATGGGTAATTCACGGTGAAGCCACAGCCTTTGATATTTACTATACAAGTTTAGAATCACCAGCGAGGGTAATCACTAGTGCGTTGTGGGGTGCTTTAGCCACTCAAAAAAGGCACTAGCACGGTTACTCTGAGATTGTGTGACCTGCTCTTCAGGTATATTAAAAGAACCACGTACTCGTAATTCGCGACTACGAGCAATAGGTATATCGGTTCTGTTAAGAGTGACATTTTTATGTCCTATTAGCCTACCCATTGCATGCATCATGTAGGAAAATAGACCATATATGATTAGGGTATGACACAAATTAACCCTTGCTAGCTTTAAGAAGGACCAAGTTTAAGGTCATCTGATGATTAATCTGGTCTCAATATGAGACGTCACCCTGAGTAGGGAATTCCACTCTCGTCTAATGGATTCCTACATGTCCCTCGAAAATGGGGCACCTCGTATTGATTCAAGATATAATCATCAGGAACTTGAAACTAGGCTTTCTTCTTTGTTTGTTTATTTTTTTTCCTTTTAAGAAATGTTTGGGCGACGATGGCATTTGAAGTATGGTCTGAGGGAGTTTCTACAATATTAAAAATTCTGATGACAACTTCGATTACTTGAGCCAAAAAAAATACCAAAAAAATAAAAAAATTTACACACTCAAATAGATTCCTAGTGGCCTGAAATAATTCTCTCTGACTTATGAAAAGCACAATTCACATCAAAAGACTTCTTGTTACCCGCGTGAGCCCGTTATGACAATAGGCTAACCTGAATTGGTCTGATCCAATCCAGAGGTGTTCAAAACTTTTCCTTCTCCACTCAACATCGTGAGGCAGAGTTCGGTCAGGCTTTTCCTGGATAGAATCACCATGGATTCGTTAGGCAGTGATCCACCCGAAGTATAGTTAGGTCAACAAATGGACCAATTACAGGCTGAGATGGCAGAGATGAAGCAACTTATGGTGCAAATCTTGTAAACAGTATAAGGCACGTCCCAAGGAGGCACAACTCCTACTCTTGGGGAGTCGGAGTGTGCTCAACCAATGACCCCCAGGTTAGCCTCTACAATGTCTAGGGTACCTGCCAGGATTGTGATGGAAGAAGAAGACGCCATAATCAACGCACCTCAAGAGTATCCCAAAACTAAAAGGGAGTGTATGATGAGGGAGAAAGTTGAAAAGCTTGAAATTGCTGTCAAGGACCTGGTTCGCGAGGAGCCTGAAGATGACTTGGTGTTTTTCCTTGAAGGAAAGATACCCGAAGACTTCAAATGGAAATTGGATAAATTTGATGGTTCAGGTGATCCTAAAGCTCACCTCAAAATCTTTGCTACAGTGGCTAAATCTTGGGACCTCACAAAAAATCAAATGGGGCAGGCTTTTATCTACTCACTTGTACGACCTGCTTTGTGATGGTTGACGCAGTTGGATCAGGCACAGACTCAGACTTGGTCAACGGAAGTGAAAGCCTTCACCCAGCAGTACTCATACAACACTGAAGTGGATGTCACATGGAGAGAATTGGAGACACTAAGGCAAGGCCCGACTGAGGGATTCTCCCATTTCATTATGAGGTTTAGAGAGAAGGCCGTAAAGATGTGGAATCGTCCGACAGAAGCGAAACAGGTGGAGATAATCCTGGAGAATCTGCACGAAGAATATCACGATTGCCTTTACTACCAACACCTCAAGACTTTTGAAGAGCTAATGGCCATAGGGAAGCGCATTGAAGACAAGTTGTTCAGAAAGGCATATGACCAGTATAGCCACACAATGCAATATCAGAGCCAAAATTCAGAGGTGAATATGGTAAATTCAAGACAACATGAGTTCACCGATTTAGGTGTGGCTAGGTCTCTTGCATATGCTGAATTAAAGAAACTAGGAATTTTGGGCACGATTTCTTTGCAACCGGTCAAGGATCCCCCACCATCTTGGTATGACCCAGATCAATATTGTGACTATCACACCCAAGAGGGGGCACCCCACTGATGAATGCATTGCATTCGGGCATTCTATTAAGACCTACTGGAAGCAGGACAGTTCAAGCCAAGGGTAAAACAACAGTCTATTAATCAGACAATCAACGCCCTTGAAGAAGATTTAGAAGGGTTTAACCCCACCCCCTTGATCCAAGCTTTGTCGGTTCCTTCAGAAGAGGTAGTGACAGGTCAAAAGTTTCCTTCAATGATGTTCGCCCAAGATGTCCATGAATCTTCTTTTCCTTCAGCAACCGATATAACCAAGTTGAATGAGTCTGAAGGCAATGAAGAGATCAAGGAAAAAGAGGTTTTGGCAGGATTGCAATCTCGGATTGACCTTTTGCCTTTCCATCTCCAAGAACAGATCATGCATCGGGTCTTACAATTGAGAAGTTAAGATTGCCTGGATTTGTTTCATGAAATTATTCTCCTCAACCATGGGAATGATGATCTCCAAGGACTTCTTGTCCATCCAGATTATCCTTTCTTCAATATCTTCAGGATAAGAGACATCTACCAGTTGTCCACTGAAGTCCTTTGTTTTCTCTGGTACCTTTACGAAAGATACGTGGTAGCATTCAGCTTCCGTGTTCCAGACTTGTTGATCTATATGAGCCAGGATAAATTGCATCCAAAATTTGTTCCCCCTCGGTCAAACACAATGAAATTCCTTCTCCGATTTCAGACGCAGACTCAATGGCTCGAGCAATTATTCAACTATGCAAAATGAAATGTCCTCTATACCCTCCACAATCCTCATTGGATACAGGAGTCACAAGAAGAACCAAATGCGAATCTGATCATGCATCGACCTCACTGCACCTTTCATTTTGGTACAACATTCAGTTTGGTAGATTTCTTTAATAGAGGATACAGAAATGATGATTGGGAGAAGATAAGGAATCATTTATGTGAGATTAACGGAGTCCCTAAGGAGCAGATTCCTCCAAGTTTATGGGAAAATCCTTTTGATGCTACCACTAGTTTTAAAAGGGAATACTTCTTTTACATTGCCAGCCTGCAAAGTGGTAGAATCGCCGAAGAAAGTTCTCTGTATTCCTCTGACGGAACGAGGGTAGACACTGATTGAGGACATCACTGTCGCCTGAAGGCGTTAAACTACGGTCATTAACTTGATGAGTATTAGTTTCATTGGCCAACTTAAAATGGATCCAAAACCCAGCTTTAGGCATTTTTAATGGTACAAACTGCATAGTCCCGTGACAAAGCAGTGACAGTGCTTCACTCTTGTGTAGACAGGATTGCACTAAAGACATCATTGGGTCTGCATCCCTTAGGTCTTTAGGTCTTTTCATTCAGTCGAATCTCCTTCTGTAAACTCATCCACTGTGTTTTTCATAGTTATCAATGAATATGTTTCTTTTCCATCTATCCAATCTCTTTCTTTTTTTAATTCATCCAAATAGCAGTTTGTGATGATTTCATGACTGTTGGTAAAGAAAAAAAAAAAAAAACTACTACCCATTCTTAAAATATCAAAGTCTTGATGGTTAAAGATCTGGAGCTTGTCATACATTTGATCCCTTTCCAACGAGCTGGAAGCCTAGATGAAGATTTCATCTCATAAAGCCTGTTAAAGGAGGCCCCCTTTAGCCGCTAGTCATCTAAAAAAAAAAACCCTGAGATAGCAAAATCCACTAGTAACCCAGTTGTGCCTTAGCCTTTTCCTTTAAAAAATAAAGCTCACTTTGGCCCACCTACACCTCATTATCCATATATCCTCTTGCTCATCAAAATGTCCCATTAGCTTCTAGGGTCTAACCGGAAATGGTCTCTCGGTGAAGTAAGATGTCACAAGGGCAGTACGTTTTCGAAGGATTTAAGGAAGAAAAAAAAAAAAGAGTAGCTCCATCTCTACAACCAAAATTGGGCCAATCTCAAAAAGAAAAAATGAGAGCTCAAAAGAAAAGAGAGCAAAAAAAAAAAATTTGATTAGAGCAAAAAAGAAATAAGAGTTAAAAAAAAAAAAAATAAAAGATAAAAGCAAAAAGAAAAGGAGTGAAAAAAAAAGGAGAGAGCAAAAAAAATAAGAGTTAAAAAATAAAAAAAAAAGAAGAAGAAGAAGAGAGGATGCATTGGCTCAAGACATTGCAAATAATTGGGAGCACTTGGACCATGGGGCAAAAATAGCCACTTTTCCTTCGAAGATAATATTGGCACACGAGAGGGATTGCCAAACTTCTCGATTGCATTACTAAAGAGAAGAAGTTCCCCAACAAGTTCAGTTACCAGACTCTTGGTAGAATTTTGGGAGCAGAAGTATCAAGTCATGGTTGGACCCTAGAGGCACATTTGAGCCTCTACCATCCTTCGGAACCCAGTCCTAAGCCCCATTACAACCTAGTAAAGCCCTCTCGGGCCAAATGATGATGAGACTCTTGTCCACAGCTTCGAGCTCACCCGGCTATGATGGAACTTAATTATCAAGGCTTTGACGTTAAGGCATCTTTGTCCTGAACTACGTTCGACCTGATCCCTATCTGGGGTACGTAGGCAACTTGATGAAGTAATAATCAAGTTTGGTCCTCCCACATGTACAGTTTTCCATTCATCCATGTTTGCTCACTTGCATCACATCTATCATATTTCTACTTTTCCCCTTTTCTACGGTATCTCTCTCTCTTTGATGCGACTTGATGGTGTAAAGAAAAGAAGCACGTCTGCCAAGATCACAAAGACTTATGGCTTATGAAGAGATGATTAGGGGATTAAATATCAGCAGCTTTGTACTCACCCTCTATACTAGTAAGATGACCAGAAGAATCAACATGTCGTTGGGGCAATCTCTATCCAAGATAAGAAGGATAAAGGAGCATGAGGAAAAAGATTTGTTTCCTTGGGGCAATCCAACAGGCAAGAGCATGTTGTCTATGAGGATCGACTCCTAATCATTGAAGAGGCTCAGCCTAAAAGGCGAAATGACGGTACAAGCGGAGAAGGATGATACTGTCTGAAATAAAATGCCATGACTCTCCATTAATGGAAGGGAAGAGTGACCTATCCACCCATCTTGTTCATACACATTCCCCCAATTTACCCCTTTGACTCGTTTTGTCAAAAATTCACCCCACACCCATTCGATGTTGGCCAATCGATGTTTGTCGAGCCTACGTGTGTAACAGGATGTGAATAATATGCCTGTGTGGAATTGTGCATTACTGAGTCAGAATGTGAATAACCATAGGTTTTCAAAATAAATTTCTCTAACAAACAAAGTTTTTTAAAAAAAAGAAAAGAAAATTGTTTGAGTAAATCCCAGATTTCTCTACCAAGGTTTCTTTTGGTGATGTTGTAACATATAATTGTTCACTAAGCTTTTGTGAAGGACAAGTGTTGTGCAACACAAAAATGGAGAATATTGGTAAGTATCTACGGTTGTATGTGATTGCTTTGTTTGTGTCATAAACATTTGCATAAAATTGATTACGTGCATGAGATTGTGTTTTCCTTTTTGCATGACATAATTTGCATTAGGACTGTGATTCCCTTTGCATGCAAAAATAAAATAAAATAAAATAAAAACATGAAAAATATATAAAAATATGAAAAATTGCTTGCATAAGATTGTTTTTTTGTTGCATTTTGGATCATAATGCAACTACCTGAGTTTTAATGGTAGACTTCCTTTCCATTGTCATCATAGATCCATGTGCATAGGATTGCATTTTCCTTTAAGCATTTTAGTACTCTAATTATGACAGCACTCATGTACTATCTAATTTGCATCATTATAGTGCCCATGCACTACCTGGCATCTAATGGTATACATGTTGGATTGCTTTTCCATTTTCATCATGACTACACATGCATAAGATTGCATTTTCCTGACCAATGTCTTAATCATATACCATCTGAATTCTTATTTCCGTTGTACTCACGTGCAACCTACTCATCCGATCATGGCAGAGCTCATATATAGTCTGGTCTCTAATCATTTAGTTCCATCAGACCCTCGTACGGTTTGACCAAACCCTCAATCATTCCTACACTCATGTGCGATTGGACTATCTGATCACTGATGAATTCATGTACAACTCGATCTCCAATCATTTAACCAAGTCCTTAATCACTTCTGCATTCATAAGCACTTGGTTTTTCGGATCACTGTTGATTTGATCTTTCGATCATACCAGATTCAACCATACCTTTTAATGAATTCTGCACTCTCGTTCAGTCTTGATCTTACTTACACTCGTGTACAGCTTGATCAGTCATTAATTCTTTTGATCCCACTATACTCACGTATAGTTTAACGACTTTGCAGATCTTCTAATCCTCACTATACTCGTGTGTAGTTTGATCACCCCCATGAATCTTTTGGTCTCCGATTGTCTTATCATCTAGTTCTCCTTGTACTCGTGTACAAGTTAATCACTGACTCTTTTGATCCTCACCATACTCGTGTGAAGTTTGATCACCCCGTGAATCTTTGGCCTCTATTGTACTTGTGTACAGATTGACCCATCATCCTGATCCCCTTTGTACTCGCGTAAAAGTTAATCATTGAATTTTCTGATCCTCACTATACACACGTGTAGTTCGATCATCCCATAAGTCTTTCGGTCTCCGATCTGCCTATCATTTGATCCTCATTGTACTCGCGTGCAAGATTGATCCATTATATGATCTTCCTTGTACTTGTGTACAAGTTAATTGTTGAACTTTCTGATCCTTACTATACTCGCGTGTAGTTCAATCATCCCATGAATCTTTCAGTCTCCATTGTACTGGTGTACAGAATGACCCATCATTTGATCCTCATTGTACTCGCATACAAAATTGATCCATTATATGATTCTCCTTGTACTCGTGTACAAGTTAATCATTGAACTTTTTGATCCTCACTATACTCGCGTGTAGTTCAATCATCCTATGAATCTTTCGGTCTCCATTGTACTCATGTACAGATTGACCCAGCATTTGATCCAGTATCTGATCTTCCTTGCACTCGTGTGCAAGTTAATCATTGACATTTCTAATCCTCGCTATACTCATGTATAGTTCAATCATCCCGTGAATCTTCAGTCTCTGTTGTACTCATGTATAGATTGACCCATCATCCTGATCCTCTTTGTACTTGCGTACAAGGTAATCATTGAATTTCCTAATCCTCGCTATACTCATGTATAGTTCAATCATCTCGTGAATCTTCGGTCTCTGTTGTACTCGTGTACAGATTGACCCATCATCCTGATCCTCTTTGTACTCACGTACAAGGTAATCATTGAATTTCCTGATCCTCACTATACTCGCATGTAGTTTGATAATCCCATGAATCTTTCGGTCTTCGACTGGCCTATCATCATGATCCTCCTTGTACTTGTGTACAAATTAATTATTGAACTTTCTGATCCTCACTATACTCGCATGTAGTTCGATCATCTCATGAATCTTCAGTCTCTATTGTACTCGTGTGCAAATTGACCTATCATTTGATCCTCATGGTACTCGCGTACAAGATTGATCCATTATATGATCCTCCTTGTACTCGTGTACAAGTTAATCATTAAACTTTCTGATCCTCACTATACTCGCGTGCAGTTCGATCATCCCATGAATCTTTCGGTCTCCATTGTACTCATGCACAAATTGATCATTTTTAATCTAAACCCATGGACAATTTATCATCCAAATCATTATTTTATCCAACCACTACCAGACTCATGTATGGCCTGATCATCGTGATCTCTTGACCACTTCTGCACTTGCGTGTTGTCATCCAACCATTGTCAAAACTCGTGAATGGCTCATTCCCCAGTAAGCCTTTCAGATGAGACCCGTCCCTCACTGAAATCATATCTTTCCTTCGGAACGAATGGAGTGTGTCATTACATAGATCAGCCAGATCGGCTATAAGTACGTTATACCATTGTCTTGGATTGACCAAAGAGTGGCTTTCCACGTGCCATCATCGACAGAATGATGTCTATACCATGCGAGCACCTTCTCCGCACCGCAATACTTCTTCGACATTGGGAGGGTCTTACCCTGCAGAACAAAGAAAAAAAAACCTAAAGGAAAAATATTTTCAAGATGCCCTGAAAGTCAAGGGGAAAAACCCCAACATACCCTGAAAGTCAAAGGGAAAAACCCCAAGACGCCCTGAAAAGGGGAAAAACCCCAATATACCCTGAAAGTCGAGAGGAAAAACCCCAATATGCCCTGTCAAGGGGAAAAACCCTAAGACGCCCTGAAAAGGGGAAAAACCCCAATGCGCCCTGAAAGTCGAGGGGAAAAACCCCAAGATGCCCTGTTGAGGGGAAAAACCCCAAGATGCCCTAAAAAGGGGAAAAACCCCAATAGGCCCTGAAAGTCGAGGGGAAAAACCCCAAGATGCCCTGTCAAGGGGAAAAACCCCAAGAAGCCCTGAAAGTTGATTCACTCAAGCATATGAGGAAAGAGGAAGTTGGTTTCTTTGTTCGGTCGCTCAAAGATCACTCTGGTGCAGTGGTTGATGTGAGTGCCAAGGAGGGTTCCCTGTTAGAAGATATGACTTACCGGTTGTTGATAGGCAACAAGGTCGACAGATTCAACCTCAAACCAGTTGTACAGGAAGCATTTATCCTTATTGGAGCTTTCAACTTGGCCGATTACATTCTCTGCCTCGGCTCATTCGACCTCCAAGTAAGTCTCCGTAATCTCTATGAATCACCTACTTTTTTATTTATTTTTTTGTTTCAATTAAAAGATTATAATTTTAAAACCCATCATTATCAAGGAGATGTGTAGCTGCTATTAGGGGTGCCAAATGGGGACATTTATGAACCCAAAGGGAAAGTGAATTATTCCATTTCCTTGGCTGCCAGTCTTGTAGCAGCAACATCACCAAAAAAAATTTTGCCGATCGGTTGGTCTCGATTGGAACATCAAATTGATAGATGATTTGGTCATTCCAATTATTGGATAAATGGAAAATGCCTTGGGCAAATCATATATCAAATTGGTGGTTAATCTCACTTGTATGGCCGCAACAGTACAATGATTTTTTCCATTAGTCCTTGTCACCCATAACATCTTTATCCAAGTAGTTTGCTGGCCCTAGAGCCTATTCAATAGGCGTCAGCTTGAAGCCTTGTTTCCTCTTCTTTCATTGCTATTTTTTTTTAAAATTTCCTTCTTGAATAAAAGTTCTTTACCTGCAAAAAAATTACATTAATTATCATTGTTCAAGGGTTTGGCTCGTCACATGAAGGCAATAAGCAAAGTGTTTGATGAGTTCCTTGAGAAGATCATTGATGAACACATACAAGATGCTAAAAATCGCCAAAACAACCACAAGGATGACTTCATCGATGTAATGTTACTATTACTGAAGGAATCTCAAAATACAACAGATGAACAATGCTATATGATCGATCGAACCAATATTAAAGCAATCATTTTAGACATACTTGTGGCTGCGATGGACACATCAACTGTGACAGTTGAATGGGCCCTTTCCGAACTGTTAAGGCATCCAAAGGTGTTGGAAAAGCTCCAAGAAGAATTGAGGGATAAAGTAGGCATGGATCGGGTAGTTGAAGAAGAGGATTTATTGAAGCTGAATTACTTGGACATGGTAGTGAAGGAAGTCATGAAGCTTCACCCTGTTGCTCCATTTCTTGTTCCTCGTGAGTCCATGGAAGATATAACAATCAACGGATACCATATACCCAAGAAATCTCGTGTCATTATAAATGCATGGGCAATACAACGAGATCCGATTGTGTGGTCGGATAATGCTGAGGAATTCTTGCTTGAAAGATTCATTGACAATAATATTGACATTCGGGGACATGATTTCCAATTTATCCCATTTGGATCAGGTCGTAGAGGGTGTCCGGGCTTTCATTTGGGCCTTGTTGTAGTTAAATTGGTACTTGCACAAATGGTACATTGCTTTGATTGGGAGCTACCCAGTGGCATGACTTGGACATGACTGAGAAGTTTAGCCTAACCAGTTGCAAGGGCCAGTCATTTACTTGCTATTCCAACTTATCGACTTTGAGTGGCACCAATTAATTGTAAGGAGACTCTAATGTATCGTTCCCTACTTAAGCCATATTCCATTTAAGACATTTTCTTTACTCTACCTTATTAGATCATAGGATGTTGTCTAAGAAAGGTTCTCTCATCATCGATGGTATTTGTTATGTTCATCCACTTTCAAAACGGATGATTTGTTGTAGGGTTACATAGGCTCTCTTTGTTTCTGCTACTTAAAAATTTTTACTTCGAAAAATTTGACATGTTGAAAAGTGTTCCAATGTTTTTTTTTTTTTTATGGAAAAAAACATTGAAAATTTTTTCAACATGTAAAATTGTACATTTACAAAGTAAAATTTACCAAGGAAAATTTTACGCTGAAACAAACGGAGCCATAGCATTCTCTACTTTCTATTTGATATTAGGCTTGGGTTTCTTGGCTTTAGAGCTGAGATTACAAGGTTCCACGAGTGTATCAGATGGCCAATCGATTCTGATTTGTTCATTAATTTATGGGTTGAGTCGATAGAATTTAGGTTTGATGTTATCTTTGTTTCTTGCTGCGGTTGCCAAATCGATCTTTTTTTATCTTTAGCAAAAAAAAAAAATGTGAATATTTGTTATTCTCCCCTCTAAATCTAGAAATTTGTCTAATCATTTGGAGATAATGTCTTTAATTAAACAAAATTTGGGAGCATATCTATTGTGAAAAATGAAGATATGGTATCTCCTATGAAGTTAAGGATTCACCCTTGATTTAAGGAATTCTTTGGAGGGTTTAATTGATGGTCTTGCCACATATAATAAACTTGTTAAATTTGTTTCAACTGACACTATATGTGCTTTATGGAGATTTTTTTATGTTTTAATCTCGAATATTATCTGGGACCCGGGGAAGCCCCTAGAATTTTATTAATTGAAATGGAAGCATACCAAAACAAGTACAAGGGGGGACATTGCCGCTTTACCCCAATCCAAAGGAGAAACATCTCTCAAAAACACTCGAAAACCCCAACCCTTACAGCAGAGGATTCAATCAAAAAGAAAACCTACTTTCTAAGAACTAGAAGACTGGTTTTGTCCTCCCAAAGGATTTGATGAAGCTCCCTTGGTGTCTCTTCCCCAAAGTAGATAGTCTTATTAGCAGATGTTTCACAAGCTAACTTTGCAAGCCAGTCTGCCGCCCGATTACTTTGAAGTGTCAATTCCAGGCCCAGCCCGACAGACCCGACTGAGCCGGCCTGGATAAAGCCCGTCCTGGCCCAGCCCGTTTACTAAACGTGTCGGGCTTAAGCCCGACCAGACCGATCGGACTGACCGATTACAGGCCCGACCTAGCCTGACCCTTTAACTTGTAAACTTCCCCTCCCCTTCCCTCTCCCGATCTCTTATGGGTGGCTATCAATATTGCTCTGTGGGATTTGAGCTGCAAATGAAAATTAAGTTCTTTGTGATTTAAACATGTACTAAATAAGAAAGAATCACAGTGAGCAGCTCACTTATGAGTACCTTATCAACTTTGTTTTGAAAGTGCCCTGATATTTTTTTCACTGGGTTTAATGGACTCTAATTTTACAAACTTTTAATCCATTGGGTGGGTTCTTGTTATGGAGGACTTACTAGAATCCATAAGATTACAAACTTAATTCATGAAAGATCCATTTAGCTAGATTTTAAATAGGCCAGAATGACTATCCAAATAACCCACAAAGAAATACTTGGAAGGTGAGCCATCCATGTTAACTTTGGTCTTTTATTTCTACAAGAACAGATTAATAATCTCATCATATATACAATTGAGTAAGTAGATGATCTGAGGAAATAAACAGTAAGAATCGGATGTTGGTGGAAAGAATATGAGAGAGAGAGAGAGAGAGGAACCAGATTTGGAAAGGAACGAAATCGGGCGTCACACTACTCGGAAATGGCTGCACCGTTTAAAGCCCATTTAGATTTAAACAAGCCCATACCCTGGTTTTACACCGTTTAAGACCTGGTTAAGGGCCGATTACAGTAGCCCGATTGTAGCCCAAAACCTGACCTAGCCCGACCAAGCCCAACCAGGCCCTGCCCAATGACTTAAACGGGCAGTCACAGTGCAGGCTTTAAGCACCGTGAGGCCCAGTTAGGCCAGACTGAACCCGACCGCGCCCGACCGGTTGACACCCCTACGATTGCTTTCCCTGAATGCAAACGTGACTCAAGCCCGAGAAGAGTTATACAATTCCATGTGCTCTTTGTAGATTGAGTGAATCCTTTTCCCAAACATATTTGGGTGACCCGAAACTCTTTTCTTCAACACCGTTCCATGGGTCATTGGAGTTCCTCCAATCTTCTTCGATTTGTGAATTATTTGATTCCTTGGTTCGATCTTCAATTTTATCTTCCTCTAACTTACATCATGTGTTAGTTGTGGCTACAATAATTATGTATGCTCTTTGGTTACAACGTAAAAGATATGTGTTTCAAGGCATTCAGCCTTCGCCTTATGTCGCTGTTTTTTTGTTTACAAATGTGTTGTGGATTTATATTTTTTCTCTGCTCCCCCTAGCATTGATTGTGAAACTTTGTTGTCCATGTCCCTCGTTGAATATCAAACTTTTCTCTCTGGGGATCATCCAATTCTAATATGTGATGGTTGTTTTGACCCAGTCACCTTTCACAGTGGTTGGCCATGTGTGTTTCTTTTTAACTACAAATTTCAATTTGTTGCTTTGAGTTCTGGTATTAATTCTGGTATTAATTACAGGGAAATGTTGGGATCAAAAGTCAGAGGGATCTTGTAGGGACTGCAACAAGCTATGGCAAAAGGATATTGGGAAGTAGAGGGAGTTGGGCTCACGTTCACGTATGAGAACGGCTCCCAACTGTTCAGATGGAATCCACTCCATGTGGGTCCCACAGAGTGGATTCCATCTGAACAGCTGGGAGCCGTTCTCATTGTACATGAACGTGAGTTGTTCAGATGGAATCCTGTTTTAAAATTTTTGCCATGTTCTTTTTTTATACCAAATTTTGAACCCAAAATTTTGATGTTTTCTTTTTTTAACGTAAGTCAAATATACTCCGAATGTTGTGTTCTGAATTAATCCCAAATCTGAGTGTACTAATTGTGCTCCATGGTATTAAGAAGGCAACCCATATCATTTGAGAACTGTAGTGATTTTCACCATTTTCGTTTTTTGTTTGGCCCATCTTCGCCAATCTCAAAGTCAGCTACTGCAAGAGAAATCTAATAAACATTAGGGAGCAATTTTCCTGGATGGCATGTTCACTATCGGCATTTGCAGATAGCACCATTAGATCTTCCACGTGATAGGCCAACTAGTGCTGATTTTTTGTAGAAGACAAGTAGACCCCAAGTCCCTAAATGGGGGTGAAAAAGCTGAAGAGGATAGTTGGAAAACTAAGTTTTGACTTGGAAGAGTCATCTGAGTCAAGTCAAAAAATCATAAACTTGGATCGGAATTGAGCCAAACCATTGAACACGTCACCGATAGAACCCTCTTTGCCAGAGAGTCAGTCAAGTTGTTAATCTCTCTTGGAATAAAACAGAAATTAGATGAATAAAAAAGAGAGAAAACATGAATAATGTCCTCTAATATGCTTCTCAACCTCAGTGGAGATGATGTGATTCCATTTTGCAGATAGAAAATGTAATACCCCGAATTTTAGTTTTTGAGATATTCTTATATATATAAATGCATTATATGAAATTTTCATAGTTATATATATTTAATACATTCAAATAGGGTTTTCAACAAAAGGGGAGGATGGGTCACGTAGCTGAATAGTTGAATAGGTAGATATATTAATGAATATGGTTCAAAAGTCAAGATTATCAACTTCAACATCCAAATCTAAATTCACTTCTCTTTATCTCCACCTGTAGTTGCCAGTAGTTGCCACATGGGTGTGTCCCTTCATTGTTTTCTGCTTCTTTAAAACTTCAACAATATTTCTGTCGAGAAAATCTCGCAACCACGATCCTCTCTGTTGAGAGAACTTCTCCAACCACTGCGCATGATTATCTCTACTATACTTGTCTATTCTTCGTAAATATACACTTTATACAGTAAACTCCTATTCTGAAACCAATTCTCTGCAGAACCAAAGTCATCCGGGATTCACGCGAGTTCTACACCTCATTTTTTCCCGTTTGCGTCGGCATTATGTGATAGGTAGGTGGCGGGTAGGATCCCTCTGTTTTGATTTTCTTCAATCAACTGGCACTCGCATTAATACCTTAGCCGTTTAAATTATGGCCGGAGCATCCTTTCTTGACTTCCCATTCCGAATTCCATCATCCTCCTCCAACGTACAGGAGTAAGATCGGGTCTATAAAGCTAAGGCAGGGAAGGGAATGATCTTCATGCCATTAGCAGAGAGAGTGGGTCGTGAGAATGAGATGGTGAGAAGAGGTAGTTTGTGAGAAAGTGAGACAAAATAGAGAGACGACGGTGAGAGGTGGAATAGGGTCAAAGTGTAAAAGAATTTGAGGGAGCTGAGTTGCTTTTGGAATAAGAAGAGGAGGTGTTGTTGCCCACGTAGCAGCTGCGGTGCAAGACTCCACCATCCAGAACCAGCTTCGCCGTGGAAGACAAAATCACCTGTTAACGTTTCAGGTATCCTTAGCCTCTGTAGTCCTCAACCTTGAGCATGAAATACCCCTGCCCATATGATCATAATGGACTAGATATATATAAACCCACTAGTTTTATTCCCATTCTTTTCACCTTGGTCATGACTCCGGTCATCTTCCCAAGCCGCGGTGACTAAGTCACCAACCCTAAACAACCGAATGCTTTCCGTCTTGAATATTATTGGTTTCAACATATTTATTAATTTTATATATTATAAAGCTAGTAGTGGATACTTTTCAATCTATTATATATATATATATATATATATATATATATATATATATATTTATTTATTTATTTATTTATGATGAATAGTATTACATGACCTCACTACGTTATATTTACATTGGTTTCATTTAATGTTTGTTGGATGGTAATTACATCACCCCATTATTTTTAAATGAATATAGCCCAACACCCTGTATGTACAATACTCAATAATCCAGACCAACTTCCGTGCTAAGCACAGGCTAAACCGATCTCCGACTTGAATCCATGTTTGAACCAGAGACCCCTGATTATTCCATGTACCCCATGGTTATAAGAGGAACACTTGAGTCGCATACCCATCCTAAACAGCTTTGGCATTCCAGAAGGGTCCATGAGAAGCTTACGTCCCATCTACCTCAGCACTAAGCTTCCTATTATATTATTGCTGCTCCTATCTAACTCCCTGTTATGTTATTGCTGATTGCATGTCTAGTAATTATTTTATGTTAGTTGCTTTATCTAGTTATTATTTTATGTATCTTTCCTATTCTTCTTGTATTCTCGTGAGCTCAATAGCTAGTTAATGGCTATTCTATTGGAATGAGAAGACAGAGAGAATATGATATTGATTTCTATTTTGGAGAAGACTCCATTAATGAACCTTGATGAGTCCTTGGGCAAGCCTTGAAGGGCTTCTCTGCTTCTTACTAGCGACCTAGAAGAGTTGCTACCCCCTTCAACCTTCTTCTCTATCGATCTTGCACTACAAGTAAACAAACAAAATAATGGTTCTTTGATTAGGTGAACCAGAGTCAAAATCGGGGAAGTTGGTAGAACCTAAAATTAGGACTGTCTACGTTCTTAAATCATTAAAATTGAAGTAATAAAATGTTTAGATTTTAAATTAAGGAAGGATACCCATGTAGGTGACGTGGACGAATTCACAAGAAACGAGACAGAAAGGGTTTTCATAGAACCGACAGACACAGTGCAATGTGAGTGGAATATCGTCATATTATTGAGTTTTATTGCATTTTATGGTTAAGCATGTTTCATTGCATCATGATTTATGTGTAAGTGAAATGTAATATATTATATGTCTTAGAATGTTTTAATTGATATATATATACATGACCTTATTTATGATGAGATTTTAAGACTAATATGAATTACATGAAAGAAAGATTGAAATAAATGTTAGACTCATGAAAATGAAATGAAAGGAATTGAATGGTAAAGAACCCATGTGACTACCACCCCTTTCCAGTAGGGGGTTAGGTACTGGATGAGGTGTACAGATACTAGAGTGTGATCCTTCCCGGGGTTATGATGCCCGGAATCAGGAGTAGATCATGCCTAGTGTGACAGATGTCCTCCCCGGGGTTACGATGCCCGGAACCAGAAGTAGACATAGTATATTCTGAGATAGCCCTTCCCGGGGTTACGATGCCCGGAATTAGGAGTAGACTATCCCTTATATACCGATGAGATTAGTCCCTCCCAGGGTTACAATGCCTGGAACTAGGGGTAGACTATCCATTGTTCAGTGATATGGCGGTCCTCCCCGGGGTTACGATGCCTAGAATCAGGAGTAGACCTTAAGTTTATGGTAGTTATGACGACCTCACTTTCTACGTATGAGAGGTAGTTCACAATGACCAGACCAAATTGATTAAATGATTTACCTTAAGAATTAAAAGATGTACTATATTTTCATTTAGCATGTTTTTAGTGTTATTTTCAAATGCCATGCATGATTATATATCTATGATCAAATGTATAATATGTTCAAATTCTATCATCCATGTTTCTTGCATCATAATATGACTGTATTCTTCTCACGGGCTAGTTGAGCTCACCCCTCAATATTTTACAGTTGCAGAGCAGACTCACATGGAGTGTCACTGTACGGAGTGCGTTAAGAAAGCTAGGGGAAAATACTTGATAATTCCTGAGTAGTGGATCCTTGATTTAATAACGCTTAGAGTTATTTCTTTTCTTTTTATGATTCAAGACAGTTGGTGAATTTCAGTGTGACAGTAGGTGGTCAGTAGCATTAATGTAATTTGAATAATAGAATGGGATGTAATGCTTTATGATGATACAAGTTGTGTGATGACTCAAGTAAGAGGTTTTTAGACTATGGTTATGTGAATAAAGTTCTTTTTAGATTTCGGTCATTGACAGAATTACTTAGAATGAATAACTTCCACTGTGCATTGAGGTGATATAGGCTTAGTTTCCGCTGCAATTCAATGATATTTGAGTGATTGATTATCCGCTGCCAATGAATTAAATGTAAGTGAGATGGAAAACCGGCCATTATCACACGGCGGCCCGCGAGGGCCAGCACCCATATCTCACCCGGATTTGGGGGCGCTACAGAAAATCACATCTTTGTTATTCGATTCCAAAACCATGCTTCCAAAGCTTTCTGAAACAACCTCACAGCTTTGTTATCTGATTCCAGAATCATGCTTCCGAAGCCTTTTGAAACAGCCTCAAGTAGTGACGATAAAAAATGGACAACACTATTTTTGGAAAGAGATCACAATCAAGGAGCAGCCCTTCGCCTTAGACGATTTTTATTGCCACCTTGCCTCAAGTAGGCTTGAGACATTACGGTTTTATTTTCTTTTAAATATGTAAGAGCTATGCTCATTAAGCCTTATGTCTTTGTAATTTATTTTTCGTTCTTATTTTTTTAAAAAAGTTTCTCCGCTGATCTTTAGCCCAAAAAAAAACTCATTGTGATGGTGCAGAGAAGTTGAATAAAAAATGAAACTTTTAGTCTTTGGATCTCAAGAGAGTATCCCCATGGAAAAAAAATCCTCTTCAATTCTCTAAAAGTGTAGTGTGGTGTAGTTCGAGGTGGAGAGGTCGATACCTGGCAGGCACAAAAAGCTTGGATTGTTGGATGTCGCACCTGCCAGGTGTCGACCTCTCCACCTCGAACTGTACCGTACTGCACCATTGGGGAATTAGAGAGGACTTAAATCCATCCTGCAATTGATTTGTTTTTGTTCGATTGATCAACTCTGTGACACAATTGAGTGTTCTCGATTCTCCCGATTCGCAGCTTCTTCCATGTTGCTCCATTACCCGATAGAACCGCCTATCTTACAAAAATTTCCCCCAGTAGTGCGGCCCAAGCTACCCATATTTGGAAACACAATATTCTTTTCTCTTGTAATGCAACCGTATCACATGTGATATAGGTGCAGCTCTTCAATCTCCACTTTCCTATTTCATGTGATTCTCTAAGATCACATTATTGTGATATATTTAAATTCCACTTTTGGAGATCAATGAATCAAGGATGAAAATATTATTCAATAAGTTTGGACGCAGTGTTTCATCATATCTAAAAATTATATCTATGTATCCTATATAAAAGTATGTACTCAAAACTTTTTGTTAAAATTTTCAACTACCCAAAATACCCCTGAGATCTCTCCCAAAGACAAACAAGATCACATTCTTCCCGATATCTCTTTTGTATTTTTGTACTTTTCTTTTTGAAGACCGACATCTCTTTCTCACACAAGCTCTCTTTCGCGAACAGACACACCTCTGCCCAAAAGAGAGTAACCTGGAGAAGTAACCTGGAGAAGGTAGGTCGCTACGTCACTCTCTGTTACTCCCTGGCTCTCCCTCTCTTTCACGACCTTTCGCCTCGCTCTCCTTCTCTAACATTCTGTGGAACCTGGAGAAGTATTGGTGGCAAACGCAGAGGTGAGAAAGGTAATGAATGCAAAAGTGACAGACTGCCTGATGGGTTTCGCAGTCGACCATTTGATAGCCTGTTCCTGTCTTGATTTTATTATGTCTTCTTTGTTTGCAAATCAGGGTTTCTATTTTATTCGAACAATTTTCCTTCTCATTGAAATTTATGGGAATGAAAAATTTCCATATTTTTAATCTGAAGCGTTATATATTGATTGCAATTGGATGGAAGCAATTACTTGAAAGGGATCGGCTTTGTTATGGTTTTTGACTCCCTACCCGCCTCCGCCATGAGGCTTCCCTAAGTACAAAATGCATTTCGTTGGACGGAAAATTCCCTATCGATTTCTCTTTCGTTATTGCCGTCTCCCTTCGATTTATGAAACAATCGTTTTCCATGGATCTGATTTTTTTTCCCTTAATTTATTGAGATCTTCGGATTTTCAGGCGATTATATCGGTTAATTTCTTCGATTTCCTTTTTTAATCAGTTCTAATTTTTAAAGGGTTTTCCAGCCATTGATACAGCAGCAAGGAAGGTGTTTCCGCCTGTTGTTTTCCTTCTTGCTTTGAATTATTATCTTTCTTTATCTGGTCAATTACTCTTCTTCCGCTTAAAAAGTTTTCCAACCTGGAAAGTAAAGATGCTTAGGTTCTGTTACTTTTGTCCGCTTACGTATCTACGAATAATTCCAACTTAGCTCAAAAACCGCACCTTTTTCTGGCTTTAACGTTTTGTACTTCCAACGTTCTCAAGACCCAAAATCTAGAAAGCAGGAAATTGCTGAAGCTCTCACTTGTTTTTCTTTGGTGGTAGTTCCTGAGGTCGTCCCTCGGATTGAGATCCTCTCCCGCGCGGGATGATGTCCAGCGCACATCGTCCGGCTGGGGAGGCCTCGATCTGCATGTCATTGCATTGGAATGTATGCAGTGATGTTGATTGAAGCCCCCAGCCGTACGGTGTCCAGCGCACAACTGCGCTGAAGAGGATCTCGATCGTCGTCCCTCTGCTATTATTGTATAGCGTCTCTATTTTCCTTAAGCGAGGAAATCCCTCCTTTTGCGCCTTTTCTTGGGGACATTGGCTATAGTAGGTTTTTTTTTTTTTTGTTTTTTTGTTTTTTTTGTTTTTTTGTTTTTTTTGGAGGGGGTGTAGGGGTGGGAAGTGACTGCCTTACGTTTTTTATTTATTTGTTCTTGGCGTTTTGCTCTTCTTAATGCTCTGAAGGCCTTTTCGAAAGATGTTACCATTAAGTGGAAGAAAATGCAGCCGCAGTTTTGGGTCTAAGGCTTCTTGTATGAAAAATGATCATTTTCTTGAAAAGGGATTTCCTTATCTCAAAACTAATGTATTATCTAAACAAGGCCTTAAAGGAAATTGGGGGCATCCGTTCATAATTTCCATTTTTTTTGGGTACAATATTAATGATGTGAGTGTTGTATGTAAAAGATCTACGTGATTAAGATAATTATGTAGTGATCCTACTTTTCTTTACTTTCCTTTTGCTCTAGTTGTAGAATACTTATGGGCTTACATTATGATTTCAAGTTATTGACAGTGTTCGATCTTGTGTCTCGGAAGAAGAAATAGTTTTGGGTATATGTTCTACTCCTTGTTCATTTCAAATCTTGAAGAGAAACACATTGTACTTTTTTCTTGAGAATTTTATAATATTATTGATTTTGCATTATGATTGATCTCAAATTCAAGCAACAGACTTCATTTCTGATTTGTTGTTGGACTCCTCTCTCCAAATATTTGTACTTCCATGCTTCAAGACAACAGATATGATATGGAAAAAATGGGTCCATTATCTTCAATGAACATATAGAGTTTCTTCTTTGCAATTGCAGTAATTATGCATTCCATGCTTCTATCTTTTGGATATTTATTCTTACGTAAGTGCAAAGGAAGAACTTCTTGAAATAGAGAAAAAAACACTTGGGATTTATAAGTACCGAAAGATTCATAATTATAAGACAGCATTGTTGATCGCAAGACATAATCTCCTTAAAAACTCTCCATGAACTCCCATCTCTTATCTACTCATTCTCCAAAATTCATTCAATGCTCTCTCTCTCTCTCTCTCTCTCTCTCTCTCTCCTCCCAAGTAACTTCTCTCTTCCAAGGTTACAAGCAGAATTTGTAACCGGACATTTTTGCCCATCATATGTAGATGTAGCATTAAATTAGAAAGCCTAATATTGTAATTTTAAAATTTGGTACAACCTCTCCCTCTCCCTCTCCATCTTCCTCTTCCCCGGTTCTGACAGCACCCACCTCACCACCATCTCTGGCTCCCTCTCCCGATCCCTTCCTCTCAACCTCTGGATTTCCCGAACTGAACCCTCTATATTCTTCTGCGGTGTCAACAAGTGCCTCTGGTTTCGAACTTCAACTGTTGTTTTCGGTCCACAATCCACTGCAAAGTGCTACAATTAATGCTTAGGGTTTTACTGGTCCTTGTATATCACAATGAATTTCGAAATGATGAGGAAATCAAATCGGAATCCCAGAATTAATTAGAGAAATCCCACTCTCCACTCTCCCCATTTGAGCTTGCAATTCCAATCTACATCTCCTCGATCATGGTGATGGTAGTGGGCAGTGGTGCCCGCTTGTTCCACTCCGATGTTTATGCTAATGCTAATGCCTCATCATGAATTGCCATTGCATCAATCACTTCATCGAAGCTTATCAAAACCACGTTTGTATCCGGTGCTTCCTCATCCGTCACAGCCGCAGCTCAGCTAGGATTCAATTGATAAAATTGAAAATCAGAAGAAAAAGAGAAAGCACCGAATACAAACGTTTGATTTTAAGAACAAAGATTTCTGGATTCGTACATGAGATTTTGGTGCTTTGAAAGCTCATTCTTCATAGTTTGTGAGAATTGGATCACTCTGCAACTTCTGATTTTTAGAAACAAATATTTTTGGTTTGTGAGGAGTTTGGGCTAGATACGTAAAGTCTAGCAATTTCTTTTTCAGGGCTTTAAAGATCTGATTTAGCTGAAATGGTGTGGAGATGGAAACGGTGGGTTGCTGCCTTTGAAAACTGTGAGAAGTGGGCTGGGCGGGGGTGTTGCGGGAAATGGGGGCAAGGCTGAGTGCAGGGAGTGGTAGTGGAGGGGAGACCGAGACGGAGAAGAAGGGGAACATTGGGAGAAGAGTGAGGAGGGGGAAATTACGAAAATTACCCTGCCTTTAAAAGGTGGCAAGTGATATGGGATGGACAAATAAGTCCGGCTACAAAACTTGGTTGTAGCCGGACTTGTTACAAACAGCTTTACCCTGTTTTGTAATCGGACTCGTTACAAACAGCTTTACCCATATATATATATACATATCATACTATTATATAAAAGCACATTGTGGCAAATCTTTCAGTTACCTATTCTACCCTTCATTCTTATCTAAAATTTCATTCTTCAATTCTTAATCTTTATGTCATTCTTTCTTATAAGTTCATAATTTTAGATACCCTTAGTATTAGTTATTAATTTTTTCAATTAGTGACAAATCAGAATCTGGAGACCAAAATCTTTAGTGATCGAATAACAGGTATATCTATATCTATATCTATATCTATATATATATATATATATATATATATATATTATTTCTCCATTCATCGGGTCACGAGATCAATCGAAAAAGGTTAAAAAAAAATGGAATCCTAGAAACACCCTCTCTCTCGACCCTCCCGAGCCGTTCTGCTTTCCAAAAATAAAAAATAAAAAATCCTGGTAACACCCTCTCTCTCTCTCTGTTTTTTATTTTTTCCCACAACCTTAACCGGTGGCCCTCCAAATCCATGGAGAACGAAGCTCCTCCGCAGTCCCGGACTCCCTTGGCGGTTTCACAGAGGAGAAGATCGATCCAAGCTTTTCTTTGCAAAACTTTTCTCACTCTCGATTGCACTCTCATACTCTCGACACTCTTTGCTTCGTTTTCTGCTCTTCCCAAAACCTAACTGCCCTTCCAGATCCACAGAGGACAAAACGCTTTCATTGTTCATGGTTTGAGGATTTACAGTACAAAGGGCAAAAGTAGAAAGCCAAGGCTCTCTGATCTGAGAAGACTCCGTTTTGTTAACAAGGACAAACATGTGGAGTTGTCTTTATCATCTATAGAATCCCATTTGATTGTTTCTCAATCCCAATAGAAGATCCTGTAGTAGTTAATCAAGTTTGATCTTAAACTGTTGCCATCTCTTATGACGCTGTCAAGCATGCCAAGGCATTAGTTGCCTCCTCATTGAATCATGTAACACCTTCAGTTCAGCTCTGCTTGCTTGCTTTCTTGGAGTTGTCACTAATTTGTTATGACACTGGTTTGTTTGTAATGGGAGACTTGAATTAACAAAATAAAAGTGGTGGTTGCTTATCTGTAAGAAACCTCAAAGTTACTAATGCAATGCTAATCTAGGACCAGTGAGATTCATTGAGAGACCAGCTTGCGTCAGGATTGCAGGTAAGGAATGAAACTAGATTTCAAAAGATTTTTAATTACATAGAATCAAAGGTTCAGCCAAATTCTGGTCAAAGGCTTTAATTGGATGGAAGAATATAACATACAAAATCAGGCTTAATACAATGGTCAGATTCTTAGATTCGAAGATTTCTTCTTGAAGAAGGTGTTCCCAAATCTGAGAATCGATGGAAGGTTTAGGCAAACCCCTGTTTGATTTTTACAATCTCATTACTCTCTCCCATTCATATTCATATGACATATATTAAGTAACTTAAGTTCGAAATGTTGTATCTATAGACTTTTTAGTATAGCAGAAAGATCAAGTATTTGCTTTTCATGATTAATGTCTTTCAGGTATCTGATATGGTTATTGTACATAACGTATTCAGTTGTTGGAGTTACTGATCTGTAGCATCTTCATATACCCTTACATATCCCTCTTGCCTCCTCCATCCCACTCTCTCCTCTCTCCTCTCTCCCACCGTAACAATATTAACAGGATTTGTGGTCCCATTGCTTTGGCTACATAGTGTCGTGTCGAAGAATTACACATCTTCACCATCGATAATGACTTCTTTTAAGTAGAGTCTTTTCCTGTAGTTTCAATTTTTCATTGGATCTTGGCTGTCCTGGATAAGTTTTCAGGAGCCTAGAATAGTGATTAGTTATTGACCATTATTAAGAGACAGCTATTTCTCAGGCCCATTCTTCAATCCACAATAAAAAACTTCATGCATCAGATTGCCCTTGAAACAGATTCCATTGTTATGTTGACACTTTTGGGAATTCTGTACATACTCTCTAAAGGTCTATTCTATTGCTAACTATCAGTGTCATTTTTGTGGGTTTTTTTTTGTTTAAGTATGCAATTGAGAGATCATGTTGGATTATTTTTATTCAGGTCTATGGTATAACTCTAATTTCTCTCATATTTGTGGGGAAGAGAATATGTGTCTAGGGTTTATTGTCCTGTTTTTCTCTGTTCTAATTTACATATCTAAATATTGGTTCCGTCGGTAGTAGTTGAAAATATGAGTCTTGAGTTGTTCTGTTCTAATTTATATTTTTCCAATCTACTCGTTTGTTCCACTTAGTTAGAAACCTGATATCTTGGGAAGTGAATTAGGTGAGGCAGAAGGTATGTCAGAATATTTTTAGCTTTTGACAACTCCAATATTGCCAATGGATAATGTATTGACCTAAAAATTAGGGGCACTATCCAAGGTGGCATGTGAGATTGGCATGGTGGGATTCGTATATAAAGAGAGCGTGGGTGGGATTTGCATTGAAACCTCCTTCATGTGAGGTTTGGGTTAGAAGGAATTTCCGGTCAAATTCATCTCCCACCCTCCTTCATCCTATTTTGGTTGATGGAGCAATAGAGGACTAATTTAAGTGCTCAAGGGGAAGTTAGAAGTTAGATCATCACGAAGCTTCTTTTTTCCATTTGGGGAAATTGAGCAGCGAAGGTCCTCTTTAAGGATTCAATGGAACAACAATACAGGAGTTCGGTCAACATTTCTATTTACCAATAACCACAACTTAATGCAACTTAAATTCAATAAGAAAGAAGGATAAATTTTCTTGGTCTCAGTAGGGTATTATTAGGTATTTGGTCTCTGCTTTAATTAGGGTTGTATAGTTTCTTAGTTTTTATTAATCTTGGTGTCTAATTCCAAACATTAGTTGTTAAAGCTTTTTAGGTTTTCACATTCAAAGTATTTGGGCTTTGTTAAGCAATTGAAAGTATGGTTTTAGCAATTTTGTGACCATGTAAGTAAATCATCCAAGAAATATTGGATTCCTTCCTTTTGCAGTTATACTCATGAACTTGTCTCTTGAGCTATACTAAGAGAAAATTCTACTAAATTTGGATAGTGGAATTTTACGGCTCTCATGTCTCTTAGTTTAAATTTGGTCACTATATTTCTAGGGTTATTTTATTGTTCAATATTTCAATCATAAAATCTCAAATGGTTACATACAACCTATAACGTTGAAATCCTTTTGGATTTGCATACTTTGACTTTTATTACATAGTTATTGTTGTTTATTCTATTATTTCACGATTTCCCTTAGTTAACAACTACAATATCTGAACTATTTACACTGTACAAGGTAAAAAGAAAATATTAGTCTTCCTTGGAAGCAAAGAAATTGTGCTAATAATTTAGACATCAAAGTTGTATTTAAATGGTCAAGGTCCTTTTGCAATTCCCTCAGGTTTCCCACTTCCTATAGCAGCAAGATCCAGAAGCTGATGGTAGAAGGAAAGGACTCAAAAGTTTCTTGGATAAGTCTGCCCTTAGTTCCAAGTAGATCAGAGGCATTTGAGCTTGTTGCAAATTTCTTTATAGTGTAACATTGAGATCGCATCATCAAATTCTGCAATGCTAAGGTGTGTGGCTCATAACCTCGAAATGACAAAGGAGTTGGCAGAAAACTGAAAAGAACTTGCAAATCAAAACTGAAATCAATGAGAGATGGTGCTCCAAAGGCATGAAACTTCACACTGGTGTTGCAGGAGCAACCCCCCCCCCCCCCCCAAAAAAAATATATATATATATATATATGAAAGAAATTCCTGTATAGATTTTATTGTAAATAGTTGACCAGTAATCCACAATTAAGCGTTTCATTATTGTAACTGGTTGCATTGAGGGTTATCTTTCTTAAGTATATTGTTTATCTAACCTCCTCAACCATCCATATTCTGGTTAGACCATTTCCTTCCCATAATTTTGTCGTAATCTTTCTTGAAATAAATCATTGATTTAACGGTGTGCCTATATAGAACAAATCCAGTAATTCAAGGAGTATTCAGTCCTTGGCTTTGAATTACTAGAGTTATTTTTCTAAATGCAATAACCAGTTTGTTTTGATGCATCAAAATGGTTTGAAAAAAATCCTGGAATACCTCGTCTTTAGAAGAACAATTTGCTCATTGTCCTTTACTTCTTTTCCAGATCTGCAAATGAATCATTAAGTACCCTGAAGAAATTCTCAGTGTGCCAAAATTATGCAAAACAAATTTACCCAAAAAAAAAAAAATTTTTCAAAACAATGTATGAAATATTATATTACTCTGTGTTGTGATAAAAATCATATTTCAAACATATGGATAACAATTTGCCGATTAATCAAACAAAATTTAACAAATTAATCATGAGAAATTTTTTGGGTCAAATTCACCCTCTCCGTTGCATTGATCTCTCACATCCGCTGCCTCTCTCTCTCTCTCATTCATATACAATCTCTCACAAACATGCACATACATTAGTGTCTACATTTGCGATTTTACTAGTATATGGGAAAAGGTTATTTGAACTGACTGCTTAAAAACTAGAATCTCCCACACCCATTCACAACAGCACTTTAATGATCGTTGGATGTAAAAAAAAAGATCCCAGTCATTCAATACGAACGCCCCTGCATTTCTCTTTCTCAACCGCTGCAGCACTCTCTCTCTCTCTATCTCTCTCCCCTGCTCCCTCAATCGCTGCATCCACCGCCCTTCTCTCTATCTCTCTCTCTCCCCCCGCCACGGTGCCCAAGCGCCACACATTGCCCATTCCCAATTAAGAGGGACTAGACAGCTTCGTGGCCGGACAGTGAATTATTACTCAATTATATTCACCACATCCTTTCCGAGAATCCAATGACAAAATTATATTATCCCACCTCGCAATTCACGAGAGCCCATAGCTTCCATATACATATTTTTCTATTTTTCAGCTACTGTTTCCAAAGAAGAGAAACTAAGAAGAGATTATAATGCCCAACAATAACTGGCAGCTTCCTGCACTTCCTCCCCTAATGTCTTCTTGGATCATTGCAGTTCTCTTAGCAGTACTTGGAGGTGTCTGGTCTTTATCCATCCATCTCCGGCATGCATAAAAAAATGGTGATCTGCGACTACCGCCGGGTCCTGGGGGGTTTCCAATTCTCGATAATCTTCTCATGTTGGTTGATCTCCCTCACCGTAACCTCCATCAAATGGCCCAGAAGTATGGACCCGTTATGTACTCCAGGCTAAGCCTTGTGCCAACTGTGGTGGTATCATCAGCTCAAGCAGCTGAGTTGTTCCTCAAGATCATAGAGCTGCTAATTAAGTGCAGCAAAGGTTGATTCATTCAAGCAGATGAGAAGGGCGGAGGTTGGCCTCCTTGTTGGATCTCTTAGGTAGACTGCCAAAACTGGTGCTGTGGTTGATATTAGTGCCAAAGTGGGATTGTTGATTGAGGATATGACCTTTCGGATGCTAATTGGTAACAAGTTTGACAATATGACCTGCCACCTAAAATTAGTTGTTGAAAAATATCACAAGCTTATCGGGGCTTTTAACTTGGCCGATTTCATTCCCTATATCGGAACACTTGACCTTCAGGTAATTATTGGGTGCATTTTTTTTAATGCAATTATTGGGTGCATCTTGTTGTCACCAAATAGGTGAACTAAGGTGTAACTTTATTATATTGTACACTCAATTATATAATTTTTGGGGCGATGTTCTATGTTGGGAGCGCACGAGACTCCTGAAAGGAAAGAAGGGCAGCACCAACACTCAATTCTATTCATGACAAAATTATATTGTACCATTTACGTGGCAATTCACGGGAGCCCATATCCATATATATAATTATTGGGGGGATGTTCGTTGTTTGGGAGCTCACGAGGGTGCAGGCTGCGCACAGACACATGGGGTATGAAGCGGTGGTTATTGCGGCCTTTCAGGGTGTGGGGCGGTCATTTCAACCCCCCCCATGTGTCTAGACGCATCCTATGCCCCTAGTGTAGAGAACATTTCTCCATTTTTTTTTTTTTACTTTAAAAGAAAAGAAAGAAGATAAATGATAAATCATTTGAAATACAAATACTATTATTTGGTAAACAAATACTATGACTTTTGGACTCTAGCGGATAGACGAATAGGGTGCTAGCTTAAGATATACCGCTAGTATACCCATTTCTTTCTCTTTCTATTTTTCAATACTACTTCCAAAGAGTAGAGAACCTAAGAAAAGATTCAACGATATAATTTTTACGAGTTCGGTTCCTCTGCACGTACCAACAGGTAAACGTACATGTGAGAGCCAACCCACCTATCCTATTTTTGTCATTTACAAGGGAAGGAGGGGTTTTTATGGAAACAAAATTAAAATATGATTAGCTCTGAGATGTACGTTCACCTATTGGTACATGCAACAGTGGAACCAAACTCAATTTTTACCGACCGCTCCTCTCTTGGGAGCACCCCTCCTAAAGAATGGATGTCTCACTGGGCACTCACTAGGCGGGGTGCTCCCTAGAGAGGTGCCCGATCCAAAGAAACAATTATCTTCAGCACCGTCTGTACGTCACAGCTGGTATCGTTTAAAGTGAGGAAAACTATTCAAGGACCGACACTGAATGTCGTAATGCATACTTATTTTCTATATATCATGCGAACCATGACAAAATTGTAGTCAAGTACATGTTGGACACACGAGCTGCCACTCAATTATACTGTACCACCTTGCAATTCAAGGGAGCCCATATCCATCCATATAAATATATCCCATATACATATTTCTATGCTTCACTACTACTTCCAAAGAGAAGAGAACCGACAGAAAGATTCTGTCCAACAATAATTGTGAGCTTCCTTCACATTATTCCCTAATGTCTTCTTGGACCATTGCAGTTCTCTTAGCAGTGCTTGGAGGGCTCTGGTCTTTATTGATCCATTTTTGGCATGATCGCCGACTACCGTCGGGACCTTGGGGGTTTCCGGTGCTCGGCAATCTTCTCATGTTGGGTGATCTCCCTCACCGTACCATCCATCGAATGGCCCAGAAATATGGATCCATTATGTATATCAGGCTAGGCCTTGTGCCAACTGTGGTGGTATCACCGGCTCAGGCAGCAGAATTGTTCCTCAAGACCCATGACAATGTCTTTGCTAGTCGACCTTACACTATGGGTGCCCAGTATATGTCTTATGGGAACAAAGGCATGGCTTTCTCAAAATACGGTACATATTGGCGCAACATGCGAAAGCTGTGCACCATAAAGCTGCAAAGTGCAGCAAAAGTTGATTCATTCAAGCAAATGAGAAGGGAAGAGGTGCGCCTCCTTGTTGGATCTCTTAGGGAGGCTGCCGAAGCTGGTGCAGTGGTTGATGTGAGTGCCAAGGTGGGATCCCTGATTGAAGATATGACCTTTCGGATGCTGATCGGTAGCAAGGTCGATAATTTCCGCCTAAAGTCAGTTGTTGAGGAATTCTTAAAGCTTCTTGGGGCTTTCAACCTGGCCGATTTCATTCCCTATATCGGTGCACTTGATCTTCAGGTAAGTCTCTTTAATTAACACTACAGATAAGAGCTCATTTTTTATATTAGAGAAATGAAAATTTTTTTTTGGAATTGGGAGCTTTATATATACATATATATATATATATATTGAATAGAGGGGGGGTCGAACCAGGGAGGGGATAAGGTACCAGCCAGGAGACTCGAACTCGAGACCTCTTGGTGAGCATGGGCATGAAGCGCACCACGGCTCACCAACTGAGCTAGGCAGTTGTTGGTGTAATGAAAATTTTCCTAGGCTTGCAGGATCGATCTGTGATTTTATCGAGGTTCAGTGTTCTCTGCGTGGGAGCTAATGAGAGTGCATATGTTGGCATCATGGGGGATGGGATTTTTACCTTTCATGGGGCGGGGTGGTCATTTTGCCCCCTTCTGTGTTTGGGCATGGGTGGACTGTTGGGTTTTGGGTTCAATTATTATGACTTGATTTATTAGGCCCATATTAATCACTTAAAGGGGATTTAATCCAGACCGTCCATTGTGGGGATGGATTAGGTCTGGGGTTTATTTATAGCAACCCTGGGTCCCTGTTGTTGCTCATCGTATTCTTGTAACTCGACTCACAAAAGTTACAGAGGGAAAAATACTTGGGAGGAGACGGTAGAAGGCTTAGGGCATATTAGAGTGTGTGGCCGCTAACTACAAGGTGTAGATCTTTGGAGATCTTGTTGTGAAACCTAGGATCTTCTACAAATGGGAGGAACAGGTATGAAATACAGTACCATCTCCTTTATTATTCTAGTGGTTGTGTTCTAGTATATGAGAAGTGAAGATCCTTTTAGTGGGTTGATTAGTAAACCTGACATGGACACCTCTCCCCCAACAGAGAACTTTCTTCCTTTGTTAGATGCTGATTATTTTGAAGTGACTTTTCTTTTGTTAATTAGAGTGGTTTGGGGTTATTACCAAAAACAAAAAAGTGGTTTTGGGTTAGTATGGGTGTGGTCCTTTGTCATGTCCTCTCAGTTGACTAGGTTCTCTTGTGTAGGCCCTAGTGTATAACTATTTTGGGATTGCTATGTCCTTGTATCCTCTTTGGATTTCCCTCCTACCTCGGTTCGGCTGTAAGGATAGGTCGATGTTGTTTGTCGTGGAGTCCTCTTCATATGTATATTTTTTTGGGATAAAGAACACTAACCGGCTGTGTCCAAGGTGTGGACACTGCTCCTAGACACAGCTGGGAGTGGAATGACCGCCCAGCCCCCATTCAAGGCAGAAATTCTAGGTGCCATGATGGGAGTTGGGTCGTCATTTCATGCCCAGCTGTATCTAGGCACAGTATCCACTCCTTGAACATGACCTATTAGTGTTCTTTAACCCATTTTTTAAATTTCTTTTCTTTCATTTTAGGGTTGGGGGAGGGGAGGGGAAGATTTCTGGGGTTTGTTGAATATATTTTAATCACACAAAACAAAAACAAAATCATGTTGATGGATGTAGGATGGATTCTATTATAGACACTGTCTTCCACCTATCCCTTTGGTAAAATTTCAACTCGTAACAAGGACGGGAGGTTGTTAAAATCTTAAGGGAAAAAGAATGTTACCTGGTTGTGTGGACCTGCACCAGGCATAGGAGTGAACAAAAATTACCACCTGTTGACATAAAAATCTCATTGATGTTGATGCCCCTATGTTCACTCTAATGGGCTCCCGTGCTGCTACAGGGGCTATGTGACCAGGCAGTGATCTCTTGCCTAAAACTTATTTTTAAACTTTGGGAAATGGTTCTCAGTCCGAGAGCATGGCCTACGCTAGTGTTTCATTTCTCTCTCTCTCTTTCTTCTTCCCAAAATAAGGAGTGGAGATGTCTTTTCACATGGGGAGAAGAGAGGACACATGGGAGTGTTGGCATAGGCCATGCTCCCAGACAATGTTCTTTTTCAATAAAAACTTTTATGAAGCTACAAGAAAGCCATTTAATTGGGATCTTTATCCCCTCAGGTTCTCTGCCCGGTACAATTCGTCTGGTTCCTCTCGTAGGGGGCGAAAATGACCACCTTACCCCCTGCCTAAACACATTGCCCGGGTGAGGTCCACTCCCCTCTTATTAGAGGCACTAGGGAACTGTACCGAGTAGAGAACCTGAGAGGATAATTTTTCCATTTAACTGTCTTGAAGTAATCTAATAGCATTGGTGTGTTTACTTCATTGTGTTTTGGGTTCCCATCTCAATATTGCCATGGAATTTGAAAAAAAAAAAAAAAAAAAAAGGCAACCTAACACAGTATTGTTAATCATTGTATATATTAATTAGGGATTAGGTCGATGCATGAAGGAAGTTAGCAAAATCTTGGATGGGTTTTTGGAGAAGATCATTGATGATCACATAAACAATCCTAAAGACAGTGAAGACAACAAGGACTTCATTGATGTGATGCTGCCTTTGATGATGGAATCAAAACATATGCATATTGGAGAAGAAGAACAGAGCTACATGATCGATCGGACTAATATAAAAGCAATCATTTTAGACATGATTGTGGCTGGAATAGACACATCATCTGTCACAATTGAATGGGCCCTCTCAAAACTCTTTAGGCATCCTAAGGTGATGGAAAAGCTCCAGGAAGAGTTGAGGAATAAAGTTGGCATAGATCAGCTAGTGGAGGAAGATGACTTAGTTAGGCTTGACTATTTGGATATGGTGGTGAAGGAAGCCATGAGGCTTCACCTTGTTGCTCCGTTTCTTTTGGCCCAAGAATCCTTGGAAGACATAACAATCAATGGATACCATATATCCAAGACTTCTCGTGTGATTATAAATGCTTGGGCAATTCATAGGGACCCAAATGTGTGGTCGACTTATGATGATGCTGAAAAATTTTTGCCTGAAAGATTTATAGGAAGTAATATTGACATCCGAGGACCTGACTACCAACTTATCCCATTTGGATCAGGTCATAGAGGATGTCCTGGTATGTATCTAGGCCTAACAATTGTGAAACTAGTACTTGGACAATTAGTACATGTTTTCGATTGGGAGTTAGCCAATGGCATGTTACCTGAGGACTTGGACATGACCGAGAAGTTTGGCATAACTGTTCCAAGAGCCAACCATCTACTTGCTCTTCCAAGTTTTCGCCTTCGCCTTTGCTGCAATAATTTGTAAGGAGAGTGTGTGGTTATATATGGTAGGATTAGTTATTGGAAGTGGGGTAAGCTATTTGGAGAAATGATTAGTTATTGTAATTTGTATGAATGTGGGGTTTAGACTAGTGTGAGTTGGTTATGTATGTGACTATGTAACTCCTATTGTACTTCCTATTTAAAGACAAGACAACAAATGGAATGTACGAAGAAGAAAGTAAGATTTTGGAATTTCATAATTTATCTCTTTGGATTTCTATTTTAAGAAAAGTTTAGGATTCCTCAATTAAGCCAAGAGGCCCAGCTTCCTCAGTAAAGCCAACCCCTTTCCCCTCTACAATTTCTCTCCCATTCATTATCTTAATCCATATATCCCCAAGCACATATCATCTTTGGTTAAGTTTCAATCTTATAAGGAGTTTCTCGACACTCTAAAGCATAGTTGGAAAACCAGGTTTTATGACTTGACTCGTCATTTAAAAAACCTGGTGACTCGGCCTGGTCAAACCTAGTCAGGACAAGTCATGCTTTTTTTTTTATTTCTTAATTACAATAAGTATTAATAATGACCCAAATAAAATCTTAATTACAATAATTATTAATAAAGACCCAAATAAAATCTTAATTACAATAATTATTAATAATGAGCCAAATAAAAAGTTTTTGAAACAATAAGTTCATCATTAAGTTCCCAGCCGCACGATATGCGCTGCACACCGTGCCATGCAGGAGAGGAGCTCAATCCACAGCAAACCCACTCCTTACGTTCGTAGTTAATATAATTAATTACTTAATTTGTAATCAATCTCTTTAACCCATAACCCACTCCTAACCGTAGTTAGTTATTTTGTAATAAATTTACTTTAACCCATAACCCACTCCTCACAGTAGTTAGTTATTTTGTAACCAATCTCCTTTGACCCATAGCCCATTTGGCCACTCCTCCCATAAAGATAGTGCTATAGTCATTCCAGTCCCTAAAATTCAGCAACATCATTTGTGAGGACATCTCGAGACGATCTTCAATTTTGGCAAGATCGATAGGATGGAGATAAATGACACAACTCGGTGGTTTTTTCTCATTGACTCGGACATAATTACTGATTCTTGGGAAAATCGGACTGACCAAGACCAGCGGTGATAGGCCAAGAAGAGATGGTGGCGATGTAGAGGCGGTTGTTGTAGGCCCAGTGACAGATTCTTTTAAAAGAAATCTGGTTTCATCAAACACCACTTGACGTGATATTACAATGCGTTTAGTAGTGGGATTGAAGCATATGTAGCCACGGTGACGGGAGCTATATCCTAAGAATATATGAAGAGCAGACCTGTAATCTAATTTATGCTCATGCGCAGCCGAAAACTCGCATATGATCATACGTTGGATGAGTACCATGAAGACGATACAGGGGAGATACATTACCAATCACAAGTGTAGGGAGGCGATTTATTAAAAAGACAATCGTTTCAAAAGCATTATGCCAAAATTGGTGAGGAACGAAGGCATGAACTAAGAGAGCAAGCCCTGTTTCAACAATATGTCTATGGCGACGTTCTGCCGAGCCATTTTGCTCATGTGTATTGGGACATGACAGGCGATGTGTAATATCAGATTGGTCCAAAAAATGAGAGACATTGCGATACTCGCCTCCCCAATCACTATGAAACCTCTTTATTTTGTGATCAAACAAATTTTCAACAAGCAATTTGAACTTCTGAAAAACACCAAACACTTCAGATTTAAGCATTAGTGGGTACAACCATATATATTTGCTAAAATCATCAATAAATATAACATAATATCTATGACCTTCTATAGAGCGAATAGGGGAAGGTCCCTAAACATCGGAATAAATTAAATCAAGTGGTCCATTAGAGGTAGAGATAGATCTATCAAAGGGAAGTTTGTGACTCTTTCCCTGTTGACAAGCACTGCAGATGGAGTACTCCTTATCAGTCGTTACAGGTAATTGAAACTTGCTAATGACATGATGAACAGTGCGTAGGGCAGGGTGCCCTAGGTGATTGTGCCACTGTGTTATTGAAGTGCTTTCTCCTAAGAAAGCCTACGGAGAATTAGTCGCAGTTTTATTTAAAACCATCTGGTAGAGTCCATCTTTAGTTCGACCCTGGAGGAGGCATTTCCCGGTGCACCGATCCTTCACATAAAAAAGGTCAGGATGGAACTCGAAAGCAACATTATTATCTTTTGTAAATTTAGAGACTAAAAGCAAATTACGTGTAATTGAAGGCACATGAAGCACATCATTAAGGCAAAAATTATAATTTGAAATACAAGATTTACCAGTGTTTTGAATTTTCAGACCTGCGCCATTTTCGATTTGCAAGCTTTTGGTGCCAGTATCGGGCTAAGAGAAGTGTAGGTTGTCGAACTCAGCTGTGATATGGTTGGTTGTGCCGGAGTTTGGAAGCCAAACATTTGAATCATTGTTGGCGGTGGGATAGGCAGCAACATTTGTAGCAGGGGCTGTAAAAAGCATGATTCTAATGTTGATGACAGTCAATTGCCGAGTGACCCATATGAGTGCATTTTTGACAGTGTGTATTGGGGTGATGACTGTATGCATTATTGGAACCAGAAGTGTTACCGTTTTGTGATGGCTGACCAAGAGAATGATTATTATAATATCGGGATCCACCTCGACCCATAATAGTTATTATTGCGACCAAAATGGTTACCAATACAGCCACGATTATGAGTGGAGTTGCGGCTAGCATTACGGTTACCACGAGCATCATTAGTTGATGCGGATCAAGGGTACACCCATCTTTCTCTCATGAAGATTATACTTGGCACTCAAGTCTCACATGTGATATAGATTCTCTCCAAGAATGGCAGGCTGGAATTGATATCACATGTGATATAGAATGCAATCTCAGGGAATATTTCTCTCTACAGTTTCCATATTTTATGTGATGTACTTTCTATATTTTATGTGATGTACTTTCTATATTTTATGTGATCTATTACATGTAATTGTACCATTATATATACTCCCTTTGAGAGGAGATAATTAATGAATGAAATTAATCTTCACTATCTAACATGGTATCAGAGCCTAACTCCAACGAGACTTCTTCTTTCCTGGTTCTTCTTTCCTTGTATCCCTCTCTGAAGAGGTATTTTCGTTGGTGCTTGGCTTACGCACTAGCCTTGAGATTTGGACCACTCTTTGCACCTCCTTCTCAGCACCTTTGGAAAGCCGCATCATGTCCCTCTCAATGGCACTTCAGGACCTCAAAAAAAAGCCGGATGAAACTATTTCACAATTTATGCAGTGGGCCAAAGCCATAGCTGTCGAGCTTGCTGCCTTGGGCCATCCTTTGCGCCCCACCCAGTTCAACTTGCACATCTTTCATGGTCTAAAAGCTGAGTTTCGACCAATGGTTTCCTCTCTTCTCACTCGGACAGACCCTATTGAGTACGATGACTTGCGTGCCATGCTTCTCAGTCATGAGTTTCTCAATGGCTCGTTTTTGAGTGAGCTGTCTATCACTAAGACTCCAGTCTCTACGCCAGCCTCACCTTCTGCTAACACTGCTCACCGCAATGCTTCATCTACAGATTCTCTCTCTGCTCAGACCAATCGTGGTAGAAGGGGTGGCCGTGGTGGTCGTGGTAGTGGTTTTAGAGGACGTGGTGGCCAATCTTATGGCCATTTTTGGTGTTCAATATGTCGCCGCACTAATCACAGCACAGATCGATGCTTTTATCGCCAGCAGCAGCCCTATGCTAACCAACAGCCTTACCCATCATCTTCTCCATACCCTGCGGCCAATTACACCTATCCCACCACCGTCCCTCCCTACCCCTCCAACCCGCCATTGCTACCCACTCCACCTGCCAATCATTCTCTACCTTGGTACCCAGATTCAGGTGCTACACATCACGTTGCCCTTGACCTTCATGGCTTTTCATAGTATGATGAGTATAATGGTAATGATCAGCTTCATGTTGGTAATGGTAAGGGATTGCATATTTCTCATCTTGGTCATTCATTACTTCCTACTCAGTCTAGTCGTTCTTTGCATCTGCACAATATTCTACATGTTCCTGATATCAGTAAACGGTTACTTTCTGTTCATAAATTCGCAAAGGATAATAATGTGTATTTTGAGTTTCACCCCTCTTATTTTCTTGTGAAGGATCAGGTCACCAAGTCAATTCTGCTGTCCGGACCGAGTAAGGGTGGTCTGTATGAGCTTTCTGTGTCGCCATCACCTTCTGCGCATTCTGCTATCTCCACTTCGCTTGATCTCTGGCATCGTTGTATGGGTCATCCCCATGAACGTCTTCTTTGCTCTATGCTTCGCTCCAATAATTTGCATTTTTCACCTTCTCGTTTGTCATCATTATGTAGTGCTTGTCAGTTGGGTAAAGCTAGTAGGTTAACTTTGCCTATTACTGGCAGCCGTAGTTTATTTCCTTTAGATCTTCTTTTCAGTGATGTCTGGGGTCCATCCCCATCTTCTTCATGTAATGGACACCGATATTATATTATTTTTGTTGATGATCATTCAAAATATATTTGGTTTTATCCTCTTGTGCGAAAATCTGATGTGTTCACTATTTTCGTTCAATTCAAATCTATGGTTGAACGTCTCTTTGAGCAAAAAATAAAGTTTGTTCAGACAGACTGGGGTGGGGAGTTTCGTACCCTTCCATCTTTTTTTAAACAATAGGGGATTGTTCATCGGTTGTCTGCTCCCCATACCCATGAGCAGCAGGGTAGTGTTGAGCGTCGTCATAGACATATTGTCGAGACGGGTCTCACACTTCTTGCGCAAAGTGGGGTTCCACAGATTTACTGGCATTTTGCATTTGAAACAGCTGTCTTTCTCATTAATCGGATGCCGTCCTCTATCACTAATGAAATATCTCCATATCAACTTGTTTTTCACAAGGCACCCGATTATAAATTCTTACGTGTTTTTGGTTGTCGTTGTTTTCCCTACCTTCGTCCTTACAATAATCATAAGATGGATTTTCGGTCTGCAGCTTGTGTGTTTTTAGGATATAGCACTTCTCATTATGCTTATCGGTGTTTCAACCCATCTATGGGTAAATTCATTATTGCCTGGCATGTTAGGTTCGATGAAAATAATTTCCCTTTTTCAGAGTCAGTGCTTGGTGCACCCCCTGCGGTTTCTTCTCCTTCACAGCCGTGGGGTGTTGCACCAGTTCGTCTTCCTCCTATTGGTGCACCCTTACCAAATCCAATACCACCTTCTCCTTTACATACACCACAGCCTCAATCACCACCTAGCAGCCAAGCCAGCCCAAATATACCATCAATGCCACCCTCCCCCCAACCGAGCCCAACACCACCTACGTCCCCGCCTTCCCCCCAGCCAAGTACCGTCCCCTTCAGGATATCTATGCTGCCACTTTTCCCATTACCCATCGATCTAGTGCTTATGCTGTGACTAATGCTTCTGACAATATTGTTGAGCCTACATGTTTTACGTAGGCATCGAAAAGTGCAGAGTGGCGAGCAGCAATGACTGAGGAGTTTAATGCGTTGTTGCGGAATGGTACATGGCGTTTGGTACCCCCTACACCTAACCAGAATTTAATAGGTCGCAAGTGGGCCTTTTGAATTAAGAGGAAGGCTGATGGAAGTTTGGAGCGATACAAGGCCAGGCTGGTTGCGAAGGGGTTTCATCAGCAACAGGGGCTTGACTACGGGGAAACTTTCAGCCCTGTGGTTAAACCCACAACTATTCGTAGTGTGCTCTCTATAGTGGTGTCTCAAGGCTGGCAGGTTCGCCAATTGGATGTACACAACGCGTTTCTTCATGGGCTACTTGAGGAAGAGGTTTACATGACACAGCCGTTGGGTTTTGTGGATCCTAATCGATCTCAGCATGTTTGTCGACTTCAGAGTTCTCTTTATGGCCTCAAACAGGCACCACGGGCGTGGTATCAACGCCTAACAGAATTTTTGATGCATCTTGGTTTTGTGGGGTCCAAGACGGATACTTCTCTTATGATTCGTCGCCAAGGCAGCCAAGTTTGCTACATTTTGATTTATGTAGATGATATTTTAATCACATGCAATGATCAGCCTGCAGTTTAATCTCTTCTACACCAGCTTTCGAAGGAGTTCTCAATCAAGGATTTGGGCCCATTGCACTTTTTCTTAGGCATTGAATTGAAACCTCATTCCAGAGGCTTGTTGTTATGTCAGACACGCTATATTTCAGATCTGCTACATCGGGCTGGTATGGACAATTGCAAGCCTGTGTCCACGCCAATGTCCACTACCAAGCCCGCATCTAACTCAGGGGGTGAAGCAATGCCAAATCCCACGGACTACAGGTCAATCGTTGGGGCCCTACAGTATGTGACCCTTACATGTCCTAATGTGTCTTTTCTGTGAATAGGGCGTGTCAATATATGCACTCCCCCAAGGTTGAGCATTGGCAGTTAGTTAAGCACATATTGCGCTATCTCAAGGAGACCAAGACCCATGGTTTGCTTTTTGAAAAGTCCTCATCCCACACCCTTCGGGCATTCTCGGATGCGGACTGGGCCGAGGACAATACTGATCGCAAGTCTACTGGCGGATTTACTATTTTTCTCGGGAAAAATTTGATCTCTTGGAATTCTAGAAAGCAGCGCACTGTGGCGCGGTCATCTACTGAGGCAGAATACAAGTCCCTGGCTGATGCGGCAGCCGAACTTATTTGGCTGGAGTCCCTATTCTGCAAGTTGGGGTTCCCCTTGGACGGACCACCTATCCTCTGGTGTGACAACCTAGGGGCTACATATCTCTCGAGAAACCCGGTATTCCATGCTCGCACGAAGCATGTCGAGATCGACTTCCACTTCGTGCGGGACCAGGTTGCCAAACGCTAGCTTCAGGTGCCGTTTATTTCTACCAAGGATCAGCTAGTTGATACACTCACAAAACCGTTGGGTACAACTCGGTTCCGGTTCATCCGTGACAAGCTAAAGATTCGCGTCCCGGAATCCCCACCTTAAGGGGGTGTATCAAGGGTACACCCATCTTTCTCTCATGAAGATTATACTTGGCACTCAAGTCTCACATGTGATATAGAATCTCTCCAAGAATGGCAGGCTGGAATTGATATCACATGTGATATAGAATGCAATCTCAGGGAATATTTCTCTCTACAATTTCCATATTTTATGTGATGTACTTTCTATATTTTCTGTGATCTATTACATGTAATTGTACCATTATATATACTCCCTTTGAGAGGAGATAATTAATGAATGAAATTAATCTTCACTATCTAACAATGTGGTATTTGCAAGAAGAGCAGTAGGGGAGGTGCTGTCAGGGAGAGAAATAGTATCCTGGTTACGTAATTCCTGAGTGAGAAGTATACCTCTAAGGTCTTGGAAAGTCACCGGCACATCACGAGTAGAGATTGAGGTTACAAATGCCGCATATTCGGGTCCTAACCCATTGAGAATATGAAGGCATAAGTCATCATCGGAAACGGCACGGCCTGTAGCAGCAAAGGGGTCTGTGATAGTTTTTTTTTTAGGAGATACTCATGGATATAGGAAGCACCATGCTTCGTTTGCTGAAGTTGCAAACGAAGCTGCATGAGACGTGCAATTGAGGTTGTTGAATACAGCTGTTCAAGACTCGTCCAAACCTCACGAGAAGAGGTACACCCAACGATCTGAGTGTGGACAGCCTCTATAAGAGAGGCAATTATCTAGCACATGAGCAACTGATCTTGTCTAATCCAGGCAGTATATGCGGGATTGGGAACAGCAGCAACAGTAGAATCTCTGGTGGTGTCGCCAGGAACTGTTGATGGTGGACAGACTGAAGAACCATCAACAATCTTAAAGAGATCATAACTCTTTAGCAGTGGAATGATATGAGATCGCCACAATAGATAGTTTGAATCAGAAAGTTTTATTGAAATGAAATTATTGAAAGAAGGGAGGGAACTGTTAGGGGCGGTAGCAGTGGGTAAAGAACCCTGGATCTCTGATGCCATGTTAAGGAATAAGAAAGAGATAATAAGAGAAGAAGGAAGACAGCAATCTTAACGTGGTTCGGTTTGTCATAAACCTACGTCCATGGCTCAAAGGGTTTCTCACTTGTTTATTTCTCTTAAGAGTGATACAGTATTTATGGATGAATGTGATTGAACTAATTGAGGAGAATCTTTTCTATACATGGAATGAGGATATTTGTCCTTATCACAATTGCTGTCATGCTTATCATGTGCTCTTTGTTAGTCAATCTTACCAAGTGTGGTATTCTCTTGGATAGAGTTTCCATATTGGTGCTTGGTGATCAACGGTTGAATTTGAATTCCTTCTATACATCTGAACAGCTGGGAGCCGTTCTCGTTGTATGTGAACATGAGCTGGACAGAAGTAGGAGTAATGAATGGAGGAGTGACTTTTTCGGAGGGCTCTGGGAGGGCGACGCTGGGGATTCCTCAGATTCTGGAGGCAGGATTACCGGACCTGGGAGGTTTCCTAGGGTTTTCGAGGCTGCAAACGCATGCAAAAGCATTGGGAACCTCTTCTCAGCCTTATGCTGCGGTGGCTAAGCCTTCCTACGCTGATCAGCGTAGGAAGGCTAAGCCTTATGCTGCGGTGGATCCTTAACTCGTATCAAGATACCACAAGCTGCGTACATTGATCAACTGGGGAAACTCAGGTATTCTCTCTTGGGTCGATTGAATTTTTGGTTCACTACTATGGATAGAGTACGAGAGGCTGCAAAGAGCTGGGGGCTGAAGGAAGGTGTTGGCCTAAAGTCCTTGGGGAAGGGATTTATTCTTTTTAGGTTTCTTAATGAGGAGGACATGACGATGGTCTGGCGTCGTAGCCCAGTACATGTGAATGGCCAAGTACTGAGGTTTCAGCAGTGGAAGAAGGATTTCATGGTAGAGGAGCAATCGATCACACATAGATTAACGTGGATTCGTCTTCCCAATCTGCCTCAAGAATACTGGCATGAAGAGATCCTGCTATCCATTGCTAAGGCAGTGGGTAGACCCATTGCCATTGATAGAAGAACCAAAGACTCCCACTATGGTCACTATGCGAGAGTGTGCGTGGATGTGGATGATTCTTTCCCTCGGGTTGAGGAGGTTTTTATAGAACGTGAACAAGAAGGCACGAGTGAGATGTATGAGTTTAAGCAGGAGCTGCTCTATAAAGATCCGCCTGCTCACTGTGCGTCGTGTCGAAGGTATGGGCATCGGATGGATGCGTGTCTGAATGGGGAGAAGGTGCAGGGTGCTGATACAGGGGTTCCTGGAGCTGAATATGTGGAGAACCAGGGTCCAACTCGCATTCACAGGCCGAGATGGAGAGCCAAGCCTGCTCCAACAGGGGATGTTGCAGGGCCGGTGCCTGCGACGGTGGGAGAGTCCAGCAAGGAAACGGAAGAGATGGACAGTCCTAATAACAACCAATTTGCGATTATGTTGCAGTATGAGGCACGTAAGGACTCTTCTCCGCGCGAAGAGGTTGTTGAACCCATTAACAGTATTTTAGATAAGGATGCTGACGTGGAACATGTGGTTGAACGGATCTCAAGTGGTGATGGGGGCCAAGCTGGGTCCCACGCTCAACCAACCTATGTAACTGAGAGTGCATGCTCTCCTATCTCGGTTACCAGCAAGGATGGAGGAAGGATTGTCGTGGTGTTGCATTGTGATTTGCACCTTGAGAATACAGAGCCAAACAACGCTCCTTTCACTGAAGTTACACGTCGACGATACGTTAAGGAGAAGCACTTAGAGCCAGGGAACATCATTGAAGGTGCTCGACGCAGAGGCAAAATTCTGGCGAGATTAGAGAAGTTAATGCAAGGTTTATGGCTCAACAACAGGGCGCGTCGGGTGGGCGCCATCATAACTCTGATTCGTAGCAATCATGAGGTTCCTTTTCTGGAACATTAGAGGTTGGTAACCCAAGGGCGAAGGCGCACTTGTGACAAATTGTGAGTGAGCATAAACCAGATTTTGTGTGCATCGTGGAGCCTAAAATTGGTGTACAAGGATGCTCAAGAAGACTGCTTTCTTCGTTAGGGATGAACCTAGACATAATTGCTAATGCACGCACTGAGGGCCACCCGAACATATGGTTTATGTGGAAGGAAGGACTGATGAAGCCAACAGTGTTATTAGACTCTGGACAGCATATTACTCTTCAGGTGGAGCTTAATGGAGTTAGAAGCGTGATCTCAGTAGTACATGCGAGCTGTTTGCGAGCGATGCGCAAGCTATTGTGGGAGGACTTGGTGTCTTTTGCAAGGATAAATTGCCCTTGGTTAGTAGTTGGAGATTTCAACGTCTATATGTATGCAGAAGATAAAAGAGGGCTTGGTAGATTTAACTTGGGATCGGCTGAGGAGTTTGCAGCCATGGTAGTACAACAGCATTAATGCCACTCCCTTCCATGGGTAACAAATTCACATGGACCAATAACAAGCGGATAGGAAACATTCAGGCAGTCCTTGATCGAAGCTTTTGCAACAATGCATGGTGGCAGCACTTTGCTGGCAGTGTGCAAAGGATACTTGTTCGAGGTTCATTGGACCACTCACCTCTCTTTGTGTTTAGTGACATGCCACCTCGCCTTGCCAATGCCCCCTTTCGAATGCACAGATTCTGGGCTGAGCATGAGGATTTTTGTTCTGCGGTGAGCAACTCATGGAGCATGCCTATTTCAAGCTCTCCTCTATATGTGGTGAGTCAAAAATTAAAAAGGCTTAAAGGCCCATTGAGGGAATGGGCCAAAGGGGTATACCCTCACATTGAGCATGAAATTCGTTGCTCCAAGAGCTGCCTTGAAGATGTACAAGGGCGAATGGATGAGGAAGGTTTCTCTGAGGAGCTATTTGAGAGGGAATTACAAGCTAGAAGTGAGTATGATAAAGCTATTGAACTAGAGGAGAAGTTGTGGTGTGAGAAGGCGAGGAATAAATGGCTTAAGCTGGGAGATAGATGCACGAAGTTTTTCCATGCATCCACTAAGACACGGCGAATTCGAAACTTTATTAGAGAGATGATTAAGGAGGATGGATCTGTCTTAGTGGAAGCTAGTGAGATAGGGGATCATATGGTGGCCCATTTTGAGAATTTTTTTTAAAAGGGGAGACGATGTTAAGGAGCCAGATATGCTTTCGGCAATCCCAAAAATAATTTCAGATGCAGAGAATGATATGCTCACAAGGATCCCCACGCAGCAGGAGATCAAAGCGGTGGTGTATGACTTGGATCCCAACAGTGTCCCTGGTCCAGATGGCTTCCTGGGAACCTTCTTTAGAGCATGTTGGGACCTGATTGGCAGGGATGTGTGTCGAGGGGTGCAGAGTTTTTTCAAGGAGGGGGTGATCACGAAAGGGGTGAATTGTAATTTCATGTGCCTGATCCCGAAGGTGGAGGGGAGCAAATAGAGTGGGGCAGTTCCGCCCTCTTTGTCTAGGGAATTTTTTCTTTAAAATCATCCCAAAAATCATGGCAATCAGGCTGTCCACATTACTAAATAAGCTGATCTCTCCTGAACAAGGTACGTTCCAGAAGGGCAAGGTGATTTTTGAGAACATAGGAGCAGCCTCAGAGCTTACAAATATGATGAAGGCTAAGTGCAGGGGGGAGGATTGGGAATGAAATTAGATTTTCAAAAGGCCTTTGATACTCTGGATTGGGGCTTTCTGTTTGATGTAATGGGTGCTTTTGGCTTTGATCAGCAATGGATACATTGGGTGCATCAGATTCTTCAGACCACTAGAATTTCAATATTGATCAATGGTGGGCCTGTAGGGTTCTTTGGTATGGAGAGGGGTTTGCGACAGGGGGACCCACTGTCCCGTCTTTTATTTATTCTAGCAGAGGAAACGTTATGCAGAGGTCTCACGGCAATGCGTGACAAAGGATGGCTCAAGGCGTTGAACGGGCCCAGACAAGTATGCACACCTTCACATTTACTTTATGCTGATGACCTATTCATATTCATGAAGGCAGAAAGGGCAAGTGTGAGGAGAATCAAGGAGTTCCTGGAGGCTTATGGAAGGTACTCGGGCTAAGTGGTAAACCTAGCAAAGAGCAAGGTGTTCATGGGGCATGTTTCAATTGCCAGAAGGCAGAGGCTGCAATTGGTTCTGCAAATTCCAATGTGCACCTTCCCTACAAAATATTTGGGGGTGATCTTGAAGAAGGGCAGAGTGCAACGTGACATAATCCTTCCGCTAATGGACCAATTCAAGAAGCGGCTAGCGGCATGGAAGGGTCGACTCCTCTCGATGGCTGGGCGCATTCAACTTGTTAGATCAGTGATGGGCAGCATTCCAGTGCATAATTTCTCAGTGTACCTATGGCTTGTAAGTGCGATAGAGCAAATGGAAAGATGGATGCGCAACTTCATATGGTCAGGAGAAGCATATTGCCCCAAGGCAATCACTGTGAGTTGGGATAGCTTGTGCAAGCCAAAAGAGGAAGGGGGACTTGGCATTCGACATTTACGGGACCTCAACCTAGCTCTTATTGCCAAACTTGCGTGGACAATTAAAACTGACAGTTCGGTGTTTGCTAGATTTCTGAGGGGAAGATTTGTGATGAAGGACAGTTTTCTAAAAAAGCCATCAGGGACATCTACGCTCCTGCCAGGTATTCGAAAAGTGTGGGAGTTTGTTACAGCGGCTAAGCGATGGGTGACAGGGAACGACAGGTCTATTAATTTTTGGTATGATAGATGGATTGAAGGACAAAGCATCAAGGACTTGCTTCAGCCTAGGGTGATTCCGGGTTCCATAGATGCAAAGATTGCAGATATAGTGGAGGATGATCAATGGCAACTGCCGGCAGTAGATGCTAACGCTCTTCAAAGCATTTTTAATAAGATCCACGCAATGAACATACAGATTTTTGAGAGGGAGGACAGGCACTGCTGGGTGCACACAGTAACAGGGATGTTCACGGTCAAGTCGGCTTGGGAGGAGCTGAGAAAGAAGAAGACCAGACCAGCTTGGTATGGAGCTGTTTGGAATAAAAACCTGCACCCTAGAACATCTGTATTCGGGTGGCGATTGGCATACGATGCTCTCCCAACTGACAACAAAGTTACTAGGAGAATGATACCATTGGCATCCAGATGTGAGCTATGTTATGAGGCATGTGAAACTGGGCAGCATTTGTTTCTAGAGTGTAAGTTTTCCCGCCAGATATGGATTGAAGTCTCACTTCTGTTTCATGTTGCATGGGGAGGCTTCCCATCAATGGAGTTGCTCTTCTCATGGTGGAGAAGAAAGGAAAAATTTGTTCCTTTAACAGTAGCATGGAATGCTCTACTTATCATAGTGCTCCAACAAATTTGGAAGGAGAGGAACAGGCGCCGCTATGAAGATCACAGAAGAAACCCATCGCAGGTAACTCGGATTTGCTTTAAAGAAGTGATGTGTTGCACTCGGGTACATGGGGTGCAGGTAAAATCGATCAGTGACCTTTCAATTGCCAAGCGTCTGAACTGTGTAATCTCCAAGCCCTCGGAAAGAAGGATCATTGAAGTAGGGTGGAGGCAGCCCTTGCCTGGATGGTGGAAGCTAAACATTGATGGGTCATCGTTGGGAAACTCAGGGCTGATGGGAGCAGGAGGAATTTTTAGAGACCAGCAGAGTACTGTAAGAAGATGCTTTGTGAAATTTCAAGGAGTGGGGACCAAGTACATGGCGGAATTGGGGGCATTCTTCACTGGAATTGTGTAGGCCCAAGAGCTATAGATAGATAAGTTGTGGATTGAGAGTGACTCTGCAGCTGTTGTAGCAGCAGTACTCAATCAAACCTTCCCGTGGCAATTCATGCAAGAGTGGTGGATGAAGTTGAACTATCTTGATTCAATACAATGGCGAATCACCCATTGCTTCCGTGAAGCAAACTCGGCTGCAGATGCCCTGGCAAATCATGTAGCAAAAGGAAGATGCTCCTCTAACTAGGATACAACCCCAACATTTGTCACTCAGGTGGTGAGTTGGGAGGCTCTAGGGAGGCGACACTACAGATTTACATGACATGGCTCCATTTCTTTTTTTAGATGACATGCTATAATGTCATTTTTAAAGTTAGTTTCCAGCCATTGTAAAGTTTTTTCATTCTTACTTTAATACAAATTGCTGACCCTTAGCAAAAAAAAAAAAAAAGCTGGACAGAAGTAGAGTTGTGGATAAATAGCTCTAACATTTGCAGTTGGTTGATGTAGGGCACACATGCTAGATGGCCTCTAGAATTATTTAGTACGTATTTTGCTGCCCATTTCATTCATTAGGCAGTATCCCAAAATTTGAACGACAAAGAAAATTCTTCATGAAAATGTTGGCTAGAAAAAATTCAGAATCATTACAAAACTTCAAAAGTTCTTAAGAGGGTAGTTTTTTTGTCCAAAAATTTTGATAGGTAGACATTTAACATCTAAACTAATCCTTTTTTCTTTTTTTTTTTTATTTATTTTTGCCATGTTCTTTTTTATACCAAATTTTGAACCCAAAATTTTGATCTTTTCTTTTTCAAACGTAAATCAAATAAACTCCGAATGTTTTGTGTTTTGAGTTAATCCCAAATCTGAGTGTACTAATTGTGCTCCCTGGTATTAAGAAGGCAACCCATATAATTTGAGAACTGTAGTGATTTTAACCATTTTTGTTTTTTTTTTTGCCCATCTTCGCCAATCTCAAAGTCAGCTACTGCAAGAGAAATCTAAAAAACATTAGGGAGCAATTTTCCTGGATGGCATGTTCACTATCGGAATTTGCAGATAGCACCATTAGATCTTCCACGTGATAGGCCAACTAATGCTGATTTTTTGTAGTGGACAAGTAGACCCCAAGTCCCTCCTTGTGCAATATGCGAACTCCTATGCTCTCTTATAATCATTAGCACTTCAGCCTAAATGGGGGTGAAAATGATAGAATAAAATATGCGAAATATTCATGGAGATCAATGAGCATACAAGATCACAATGGTGTTCTTGGCGTACCTGGATCCGTGGTTGTGGAAGCCGAATTATTGACGATCTCTGTCGCACACGAACTGTTGGTCTGGTCTGTCCTCTTTCACTCAACTTTAGGTTTCTCATTAGTGGTCACTTAATGGGCCAGTGACAACTATTTATAGTGGTGAGGGCAGGGACCAACCCTGCATAGAAACTAGAGTTTCCTTCTCATTAAGGAAACAATACTTTAGGTCCACACATAGTAACTGGACTCATACCATTAAGGCAGCTCCCATCAACACAACTAAGCCGGTTTTAATAAAATAAAAGTGGGACTATGCCAGCCCACCTTATGGAAATCTTACAATCTCCCACTTGGGCTGCACATGTTATAAGTTTTGATTTTGAAAACCTTTTAAAACGACTCTCCAGTTTAGACAAATTGATTGTGACCACAAAAGATAGGGTTGAATGGAGTATGCCTTGAACCTGATGCCTTGGTCCGAATGAAACTACAAACACTCGACAGTGCAGATCGTCACATCTAAAGAGACATGGGACCTAACACGTCAAAGTGCTTATGGCCTCACCGACTTGGGCTGTACAGTATGACAGTGTGGTATGAAAAATGCATGATATAATGATCAACATGCCAATTTCCAAATTGGTCCAGGCTAAAAAACCGAATGAGCCGCATGAGACAAATACTGGAGGTCTCATTTACCATAAACGTCGCCCAAATGCAAACACTTCACATAAGGAAGCTTGTTGGGACTGGGTCCGAATGTCCCAACATACTAGTTTACATCCTCTAGACCGAATGAAGCTTTTCTAATGAACAAAATGTGCGTGTATTTACTGAAAGCCTCAGATACCATAGGAGACAAATACACAACATAGCCTCAAATATCTGAAGGAGGCAACTGACCAAGTGTACACTATAGAATCTGTATGCATTTACTTAACAACTGGATGTGCATGTATTGACTGGAACCTCGTATACCGAATGAGGTAAATACACCACATATGACCTCAATTAATTCTCTATGAGACAATTAATTAAGTGTATACACATAAACAAATGGCCATAACAAAGATGCATATATATTCTCGAGAATAAAATGTCATGAAAAGACGTGAATCTGAAATCAGTTCAACTGTATACACAAGCAAAACTCCCACTAATAAAATGCATCAAAAGAACTAACAAGTTCCATATTACTGACATACTCCTAAAAACTTTTGGAGTCAAATCCTTAGTGAGAGAATCAACAAGCATACTATCTGTAGTAATGCACCAAACTGAGTTTTGTGACTCACAAACTTTCTCTCTAACAAGGAAGCATAAATATCAAATTCTGAGTTAAAATTCATTAGTCATAGAGTCTAAACAGTGACATCACAATAGGTCACAAAACTCTGCTTGCATAGAGAAAAGCAGTCAGTGTCCGTAAGACACCCTCTTAACATATAGCACCACCTGCCATCCTAAACAGATATCCACATATGGTCTTTTAGGTCATCTTGGCAGTTACCTAATGTGCTACTCCAAGATTATAAAATAAGCAATATCAATCCATATGTATTCTTGAGTTTACATTAAACTACTAACATTAGATGCACAAAGAGTATTATTCACCTGAATTCACTGAGTATTGGTAAATCTATTTTCTTTCACAAGAAATCTTTTGAAACAAACCAAGAATACGTATAATTTTATTACGGTGAATCTTAATGCCTAAACATAAGAGGCTTCACCAAGATCTTTTTATCAAAATGGTTAATACTGTTTTATCTGATGTAAAATGATAATCTAATTACTTGCAGCAAGAATATTATCACTATAAAATAAAAGAAAATATTATCTAACTCCCACTGATCCTCAGATAAATATTGTCAAACTAAGACAAGAATAACTGAATAATGTACCATACAAGAAACATATTGAGCATTTTATCTCCATTTAGCTCAACTTCTATGATATAATTAATAATATATAATGTACTCACAAACACACTCACACTATTATAAGAACTAGGTGTAAACAACACAAAATTCATGTAAGTATTCTTTAAAGCTCATCATGAACAATGAATCTTCTGTTTATAGTTGTAATGAGTTTCTGTTCCTTAGCACTCTCAATCAAAAGTGATACTTTTCTTGATGGTCATGTCCATAATGCATATCATGATTATCAGACATAACCTATTTGACTCCTCACACTTTTCATAAAGACCTTTATGTCCAATGGAGCTGTCAGCCAATGGCTGGGGAGGTATGTCAATTTTAAAATGGCAAAATCCATACTCACTGTAGCCATAGAAAAACATTAAAGAATCCGTTGCATTCCCTAAATTGGAATCATTCAAGATTTTGATGGAAGATAATTGGGAAGTTAAAACTGGCAAACATGATCACACAAAAATTTACCAAAACATACAATATGCAATAACTGAAGGCATATCTATATCCCAATAACATGACTGAAACTGATTAATTAGGGCTTATTAACCGGATTTATCCCAGTTTTATTTTCAGTAACTGTAGGAAAACATAAACTGGGGAAAGATCCGGCGTCGTCGGGGTCACACCTGTGGTGGCAAGATCGCCCAATACGCAATGGAATCTCTCACATGTAAGGCGAGACGCTTGCAACAACACCACTCTAAGGATTCCGTCACCTATGGTGTCAAAACAAGAACCTCTAAAGCAGCGAAGTCCAAAACGTCACCCTCACACCATCAAGCGAAATCGACCAAACAATGACTCACCTGTGGTGGCAAGAGCACATCATTCGCCATATGGTTTCTTTGACTGCAATCCATCCGAATAGTCAATGATGATCTCACAATCCAAGTGACTAGCCCACTGAGTGGAAGCATAATCACTTAAATCATGAACCTCATAGACTTGGATTGCTACTGAATGCCCATTTATTTCAATACTCTCCATCAATATTGTTTTTCTCATAAAACACACATAGCCAGTATATTTACAGTAATGTCACCTAAATTAACCTTTTTGTGACGTTCAGAATTATCATAGAATGTCAACATCATGAGTAGGCTACATGCAATCCTTCGTGACGAAACCAAATGTCACAGACTGTATAACACCGATCAGCAAGTCTAAATACATCAAATTGGCTAAAAGATTCATGAAAAGTCAGTGTAATGCATCCATCACCCATAGTAGGGCATAGTAGGATTGAATTCTTTCTTCCCACCGGTGACACCCAAAGAAAGCTTCATATAAGATCTAAAACCTGTTCACTTTTGAACTAAACAACCTTGTTAAAAAAAACAACTGTCATAAACTGAAAGACCAAAATCGATGAAAATCAAAAAACCATACTAGCAACGGGTCTACTGGTCCAAAAAATTGATGGACTGGATTATTGAGTCGACCCAACCTAATGGAATACGATGACAGAAAAATAGTGCATAATAGTAGGACGAACCAGTCAATAGATTCATAATTATGACATCGTAGAGGTTCCAAAAGAATGACTGTAAGCACACAGAAAGTAATCCACAAACGTTTCTTGATAAATGATCTTCAAGATAAAAAATGATATTAGAATCAATCAACAGAAGCGATTTCTAGAGATGAAGCCAAACTCAATAATCATAAGGTCATATCTGGGACTCATAAATTAAGTCACACTTAAGACCGTAGGATTTCTGATTTACTTCCATAAACAATTAATAGCCAATCCATTTACAAAACTTTTCAAGTAGGTTGCATTAAAACTATGATGGAAGTATTTAATTTGTAACTTTATAAGCCCAAGCTCACTACTTTAATGATCCAAAACCTCAATTATATGTGGGCAACATCATGCCCATCTTGTGCAGGAGTTTAGATAAAATTTCACTGCCTTCACATATTTATAAGATTGCCTAAAATAACTTTATGGGATACGAACTGATGGAGCATATGACAACAATATCCCCTCAATCGCAAACTTGTAAATACCAGACATTAAAGATTGTGTTTTCCTAAATGTCACAAAAATCCAAAAGCATACATCACTGATTATAATACCTCATGACAATACAAAAAAGTCACGAGTTCCTTATGTATTATAATACACATGTGATTTTACTTGCTGCCCTGTGACTTACTTAGATGTCACAACCTTAATGGCACTGAACTCACACATAGAATGATCCTAAATGTGATGTTGCAAAAGTACATGTGTGTGACATAGCATAAGGGAAAACAAAGCGATTAACCATTTAAACAACCAATATGCATCAAAATTTACTTTATGTATCCAATCAACACCTTAAAAAGCCAAAGGGATACATATTGCAGTCAAACGGACCCTTATGTGAGAGTTTAATCTAATGTCTCTCAAAATTGAGAGTATACTTTAACACGTTCTTGACACTGTATGGAACATTAAATTACCCTTGACTTAAATTTTATACTCCTACCGATTCAAGGTACTCTCATAATTCATGATAAAACGGCTTAAAAATAGCTTTAAAATAATTTAGAAAATCATTTTTATCAAAAACTGTTTCCAAAATGGAATTGTTCTCTGAAATAGAAGTGCATAAATGGTATTTTGAACAAAAAATATTTCTCTAGAACATTTCCATGAATTATGTCAACCAGAAATTACTTCTGTAAATAGAATCAACCAAAAACAATTTCTATGAATATTTCATAGCCTGAATTGAACCAAACCAGATAAAATTGAGCCAAAATTTGAACAAGGTTCATAATTATATTGTCTCACTGGTCGAACCATTCAATCGGCTCGGAGTACATAATTCCATCCTCCCACCGGTTCGATCAGTCAATTTGACAATATGATAAACATGGCATGAAACGATGATAAGCCTTTAACAAAGAAAATTAATACAGACTTATATTATATTACACATTTTAATTTATTGGACTTTATAATAATAAGCCACCAAAAAACACCGTGTGAACCAATTTTATTTTCATTCAAAAGTCCTCTTGAGCCATGTAACAAAAACAACTGAAATGAAACTAAGTGTTACCATGCACAGAACTTCCTTATCTTGTTGATTAAAACATAACGAGGTACAAATCAAACACTAAACGTGTTCCTATTAGAACACCACAATGTACGAGCATTGCCTCATGATGGTAATAACAAACAATCATGAGATATACATCACATATATCATATTGTTATAATGTATATCATCAAAGATTTGTACTGTATTATGGAACACAAGAGTATGAAACAATTAATATCTATATATAAGGTGATCCATCATGCCATTACTAAATTCAACAAGTAAATAATTTTCTATCATAATGGCAATTACAAAATCACATTATGTGAAAATTGGAAACATATCAAAAATTTCTAAGTACTAGCAGTTATATGTTCTCTATTGTGATAGTTCAGAACAGCACAGAATATAAACAAAAACCAGATTAGAAAAGTAGACCAAAACCCCCCCCCCCTTTTTTTTTTTGTTTCTGTTTACAAAAAAAAAAAAAACCGTTTTTTCTGTTTCTGTTTCACCCATTTTTTGTTTCTGTTTTACCTATTTTTTGTTTCTGTTTCACCTGTTTTCTGTTTCTGTTTCACCTATTTTTCCCTCTTTTTTTTTTTAGATTCAGTTTTAATGAACCAGACCAAAACAAGGTCAAACCGGTCCTGATCAACAATCAACCCGTTTGACCGGTCAACAATCACCTAGGTCAGGTCAACGGGTCAAAACTCGGGTCAGTGGGCCGGGTTACCGGGTCGGGCAGTCGGGTGAAAACTCATTATCAACCTTTATTAACTTTTTGTTTTATTTATTTACTTATTTTTTAACCTTTTTTACTTTTTAAACCTTTTTTGACTTTCACCTTTTGACCCCTTTTTTTATTTTTTTATTTTTAAAATAATTAAAGGGGGGAATCAAATAGAGAATATTCTCTATCTTCTTCCCCAAATCGCAAAAGGAGAAAACACAAGTGGGTTTTTGAAAAAAAAAAAAAAAAAAAAACTTCCCATTGCCGCCGGCCGCGGTGGCCAAACCAGGGACCGACAGTAAGCATAAATGCCGGCGAATGACCACCGTCCACGGGCAACCAAAACCCCGGCCTCAGCTGACTTGAAAAGCCGACAACGGGAGAGATCAAAATGAAAAAACAGGGTTTTAATGGAAAAAATAAAATAAAAATAAAAAAAAACTCTTTTTGCCTTTTGCGGTGGCGAATCATGGGACGACGGCCAGCAAACACGCCGGCGAACGTTTGTCAACCACCGGTGACCTAAACCCCGGCCTCAATGGCCGGTAAAACCCAACGGCCAAAAAACTTTCTGGTAAAAAACCAACGCCCAAAACCCTTTTAGGGTTTCATAACACCACCGCTTCAACCCACCTTTCTTTTTCTTCTTTTTTTGATGTTTCTGGTTGCCAAAGGGAATAGCATTCGGCCAAACTTGCGGCCAATAAGGTTTTGCTCACTCGGCCATGGTTTCGGCCATGGCCAATGCAAAAAAAAAATTTTTTTTTTTTTTTCCTTCTTGATCTATGATGCTTTCACACACAACCAAAAATAAAAAAAATGCAGCCCCATTGATCAACCATGATCAGGCTCTGATACCATTGATAGAATAAAATATGCAGAATATTCATGGAGATCAATGAGCATACAAGATCATAGTGGTGTTCTTGGCGTACTTGGATCCGTGGTTGTGGAAGCCGAATTATTGATGATCTCTGTCGCACATGAACTGTTGGTCTAGTCTGCCCTCTTTCACTCAACTTTAGGTTTCTCATTAGTGGGCACTTAATGGGCCAGTGACAACTATTTATAGTGGTGAGGGCAGGGACCAACCCTGCATAGAAACTAGGGTTTCCTTCCCATTAATGAAACAATACTGTAGGTCCACATATAGTAACTGGACTCATACCATTAAGGTAGCTCCCATCAACACAACTAAACCGATTTTAATAAAATAAAAGTGGGACTATGCCAGCCCACCTTATGGAAATCTTACAGAAAAAGCTGAAGAGGATAGTTGGAAAACTAAGTTTTGACTTGGAAGAGTCACCTGAGTCAAGTAAAAAAATCATAAACTTGGATCGGAATTGGGCCAATCCATTGGACACATCACTAATAGAACCCTCCTTGTCAGAGAGTCAGCCAAGTTGTTAATCTCTCTTGGAATAAAACAGAAATTAGATGAATCAAAAAAAGAGGAAACATGAATAATGTCCTCCAATACGATTCTCAAGCTCAATGGAGATGATGTGATTCCATTTTATAGATAGGAAATCACATCTTTGTTATCCAATTCCAAAACCACGCTTCCGAAGCCTTCTAAAACAACCTCACATCTTTGTTATCTGATTCCAGAACCATGCTTTCGAAGCCTTCTAAAACAGCCTCAAATAGTGACGATTGAAAATGGACAACACTATTTTTGGAAAGAGATCACAATCAAGGAGCAGCCCTTCCCCTTAGACGATTTTTATTGCCACCTAGCCTCAAATAGGCTTGAGACATTAAGGTTTTATTTTCTTTTAAATATGTAAGAGCTATGCTCATTAAGCCTTATGATTTTGTACTTTATTTTTTGTTTTTTTTTTTTTAATAAAGTTTCTCCGCTGATCTTTAGCCCAAAAAAATGCTCATTGAGATGGTGAAGAGAAGTTGAATAAAAAATGAAAATTTTAGTCTTTTGATCTCAAGAGAGTATCACCATGGAAAAAAAATCCTCTCCAATTCTCTAAAAGTGTAGTGTGGTGCAATTCAAGGTGGAGAGGTCGACACCTGGCAAGCACAAAAGCTCAGACCGTTGGATGTCGCACCTGTCAGGTGTCGACCTCTCCACCTCGAACTGTACTATACTGCACCATTGGGGAATTAGAGAGGACTTAAATCCGTCCTACAATTGATTTGTTTTTGTTTGATTGATCAACTCTATGACGCAATTGAGCGTTCTTGATTCTCCCAATTCACAGCTTCCTCTATGCTGGTCCATTACCCGATAGAACCCCCTATCTGACAAAAATTTCCCCAGCCCAATATTATGATTTTCATTGATCATACAGCAGGGTAATTAGTTTTATCAGAGCACATGCAGTAATGCCGCCCAAGCAACCCAAATTTAGAAACACAATATTCTTTTCTCTTGTAAAGCAACCGTATCACATGTGATATTGGTGCAGTTCTTCAATCTCCACTTTCCTCTTTCATGTGATTCTCTAAGGTCACATTATTGTAATGTATTTAAACTCCACTTATGGAGATCAATGAATCAAGGATGAAAATATTATTCAATAAGTTTGGACACAACGCTTCATCCTATCTAAAAATTATATGGGACGCTGTTCTCTGTGCCGTAGCGCAGGCTGCGCCCAAACACATCGGGGTGGACACAATGACCATCCTGCCCCTTGAGCGGCAGGCTCATATGCCTGGGCGCAGCGTACACTGCGGCACAAAGAACATTCTCCCAAATTATATATATGGGAAAAGATTATTTAAACTGACTGCTTAAAAACTAGAATCTCCGACACCCATTCACAACAGCACTTTAATGATCGTTGGATGTAAAAAAAAGATCCCAATCATTCAATGCGGACGCTCCTGCATTTCTCTTTCTCAACAGCTGCAGCACACACACTCACTCTCTCTCTCTTTCTCTCTCTCTCTCTCTCCTGCTCCCTCAATCGCTGCCTCCACCGCCCTTCTCTCTATCTCTCTCTCTCTCTCCCCGCCACGGTACCCCCAAGCGCCACACATCGCCCATACCCAATTAAGAGGGACTAGATAGCTTCGTGGCCGGACAGTCCATTATTACTCAATTATATTCACCACATCCTTTCCGAGAGTCCAATGATAAAATTATATTATCTCACCGTGCGCATATGGTCGCTGCTGCGCCATACGATGCGCACAGCTGCGCCCCAGTACTGGGGCGGTAATTTTTCCGAGAACCCATACCTTCCATATACATATTTTTCTATTTTTCAGCTACTGTTTCCAAAGAGGAGAAACTAAGAAGAGATTATAATGCCGAACAATAACTGGCAGCGTCCTTCACTTCCTCCCCTAATGTCTTCCTGTATCATTGCAGTTCTCTTAGCAGGACTTGGAGGTGTCTGGTCTTTATCCATCCATCTCTGGCATGCATCAAAAAATGGTGATCGTTGACTACCGCCGGGTCCTCGGGGGCTTTCAATTCTCGGCAATCTTCTCATGTTGGGTGATCTCCCTCACCGTAACCTTCATCAAATGGCCTAGAAGTATGGACCCACTATGCACTTCAGGCTAGGCCTTGTGCCAATTGTGGTGGTATCATCAGCTCAAGCAGCGGAGTTGTTTCTCAAGACCATAGAACTGCTAATTAAGTGCAGGAAAGGTTGATTCATTCAAGCAGATAAGAAGGGCGGAGGTTGGCTCCTAGTTGGATCTCTTAGGGAGACTGCCAAAACTAGTGCTGTGGTTGATATTAGTGCCAAAGTGGGATTTTCGATTGAGGATATGACCTTCCGGATGCTGATTAGTAGCAAGCTTGACGATATGACCTGCCACCTAAAATTAGTTGTTGAGAAATATCACAAGCTTATTGGGGCTTATAACTTGGCCGATTTCATTCCCTATATCGGAACACTTGACCTTCAGGTAATTAGTCTCTTTAACACTTCAGATAACATATATAAGATCATATATTTTATTGGGGGAATTTTTTTTTAATGCAATTATTGAATGCATCTTGTTGTCACCAAATAGGTGAACGGATCGTGATCCTCTACTGCCGAGCTGCCCGGCTGGACCTTGCAGCCCAGACACAGTGAGGTACGCAATGACCATCTTACCCGCACTCGGGCAAGGCGCTTGCGCAGAGGCAAGGTGGTCACTGCACGCCTCACTGTGTCTGAGCTGCACGGTCCTGCCGGGCAGTTCGGCAGTAGAGGATCTGGATTGTAGGTGAACTATGGTGTAACTTTATTATATTGTACACTCAATTATATAATTTTTGGGGCGATGTTATGTTCTATGTTCGGAACGCACGAGGGCGTAGGCTCCGGACACCCAATTATATTCATGTAATTCAAGTACAAAATTATATTGTACCCATATATATATTGGTTTTAACTAAGAAAGGAAAGAAGGGCAGCACCGACTCTCAATTATGTTCATGACAAAATTATATTGTACAATGTATACTTGGCAATTCACGGGAGCCCATATCCATATATATAATTTTTGGGGGGATGTTCTGTGTTCGGGAGTTCACAAGGGCGCAGACTGCACACAAACACATGGGGTAGGAAGCAGTGGTTATTGCGGCCTTTCAGGGTGTGGGGCTGTCATTTCACCCATCCCATGTGTCTAAACGCATCCTGTGCCCCTAGTGCAGAGAACATTTATCCATTTTTTTTCTACTTTAAAAGAAAAGAAAGAAGATAAATGATAAATCATTTGAAATATAAATACTATTATTTGGTAAACAAATACTATGACTTTTGGACTCTAGCGGATTTGCCATAGTCTGGGCAATATCCAAAAATATTTATTTTTTCTATGATAAAAGGCTGGGTATGCTAGCTGTATATAGGGATGTAAATGAATAACCGAAATCCGTTTCCGTATCTGTTTAGCATTATTTGAATCCGTCCGAAAGCTAAACGGATGCAGATACGGATAGGCTATAGCTATCCGAAAAGCTATATTTACATGTAAACGGATAAAATATCCGATCAGTATCCGTGTCCGTATCTGTTTAGCACTATCCGAATCCGTCCGAAAGCTAATTGGATGCGGAAGCGGATATAGCACTATTCGAGCCGAATCCGATCCATTTACATCCTGAGATGTATACCCTAAGCTAGCACCCTATTTGTCTATCTTTCTTGCTTTCTTTGGGGGATTAGAGAGTCATTTCAAAGGGGGAAGAGAGAGATAGACGGATAGGGTGCTAGCTTAAGATATACCGTTAGTATACCCATTTCTCTCTTTCTATTTTTCACTATTACTTCCAAAGAGTAGAGAACCTAAGAAAAGATTCAACGATATAATTTTTGCGAGTTCGGTTCCTCTGCGCATACCAACAGGTGAACGTATATGTAAGAGCCAACCACCTGTCCTATTTTTGCCATTTACAAGGGGAGGAGGGGTTTTTATGGAAACAAAATTAAAATATGATTGACTCTGAGATGTGTGTTCACCTGTTGGTACGTGCGGCAGCGGAACCGAACTCAATTTTTGCCTATGGCTCCTCTCTTGCGAGCACCCCTCCTAAAGATTGGATGTTTCACTAGGCATTTATTGGGCGGGGTGCACGCTGGAAAGGAGCCCTATCCAAAGAAAAAGACCCTGTGCATTCGGACAGCCAGACTGCATGTGCTCAAGGCACTGAGCTTTGACTGCCTTACCCCTGCTCGGGCAAGACGCTTGGGCAGGGGTAAGACGATCAAAGCGTGCCGCCTTGAGTCTGGCGCTGCATATGCAACCCAGCAGCCAGGATGCACAGGAGCCAGGTCCCAGCCGGTATCCTTTAAAGTGAGCAAAAGTATTCAAGGACCGACACTGAATGTCGTAATGCATACGTATTTCTATATCGGACGAACCATGACAAAATTGTATTCAAGTACATGTTTTTATTTTGGTAAGATATTCAAGTACATGTTGGATCCCACCAAAAACGAAGTACATGTTGGAAACGTGAAGTCCTGTGTACATGTTGGAAACATGGGCGGCCACTCAATTATACTCTACCACCTTGCAATTCACGGGAGCCCATATTCATCCATATTAATATATCCCATATACATATTTCTATGCTTCACTACTACTTCCAAAGAGAAGAGAACCTAAAGAAAGATTCTGTCCAACAATAATTGTGAGCTTCCTTCACATTATCCCCTAATGTCTTCTTGGACCATTGCAGTTCTCTTAGCAGTGCTTGGAGTGCTCTAGTCTTTATTGATCCATTTCCGGCATGATCGTCGACTACCTTCGGGACCTAGGGGGCTTCCAGTGTTCGGCAATCTTCTCATGTTGGATGATCTCCCTCACCGTACCATCCATCGAATGGCCCAAAAATATGGACCCATTATGTACATCAGGCTAGGCCTTGTGCCAACTGTGGTGGTATCATCGGCTCAGGCAGCGGAATTGTTCCTCAAGACCCATGACATCAACTTTGCTAGTCGACCATACACTATGGGTGCCCAGTATATGTCTTATGGGAACAAAGGCATGGCTTTCTCACAATATGGCACATATTGGCGCAACATGCGAAAGCTGTGCACCATAGAGCTGCTAAGTGCAGCAAAAGTTGATTCATTCAAGCAGATGAGAAGGGAAGAGGTGCGCCTCCTTGTTGGATCTCTTAGGGAGGCTGCCGAAGCTAATGCAGTGGTTGATGTGAGTGCCAAGGTGGGATCCCTGATTGAGGATATGACCTTCTGGATGCTGATCGGTAGCAAGGTCGATAATTTCCGCCTAAAGTCAGTTGTTGAGGAATTCTTCAAGCTTCTTGGGTCTTTCAGCCTAGCCGATTTCATTCCCTATATCGGTACACTTGACCTTCAAGTAAGTCTATTTAATTAACACAACGGTATAAATAGGAGCTCATATTTTATATTAAGCTAATGAATTTTTCCTAGGCTTGCAGGGTATGTAATTTTATCTAAGGTCGGTGTTCTCTGTCAAAGAAGTGTGGCCCCTACGTGTGTGGGAGCCAATGAGAATGCACGCGTTGACATCATGGGATATGGGATTTTTGCCTTTCATGGGGTTAGAGGTTGTTTTTTTTTTGGTAAAAACAGGAGCTTATATTATATTACTGTTATAAAGAGATTACATTCTGAGATATCTTTTGCCCCTAGCATCATCCTGTACTAAAGCAGAAAGAGCCCAAGGGAAAGAGTCAATACAAATGGAAATTTCCATGGCTGCCAAATAATCAGCCCACGCATCAAAATTACACTTCTTCGCACGAATCTCAATCAGACCAAAAAACATTAATCGATTTTTGCCAGCCCAATCAAGGACTGCCCTGCGCTTGCCAGGGTCATTCATACCCCTGACATTCCAAGCGCCGAACATCAGCATTGGGAGGTTGAAGAAGTGGGACGTTGTACAGGGCCGCCCCTACCCGGACTTCGTTCCCTCTCACGGACACCGTTGGAAATATCTCGCACCTCCCCTGGCTCATCATTCTCCAAATCTTGCAAAGCTGTAAAACGACTGCCGCTAGTGCCCCCAGTGTCCATTGGAGAAGGAGATACTGAAGACACAGGCGCCACTGGCTTTGTGTTCTTTTGCATGGGCTCAACTATAGTAGGACCACGTGGCCCATCCACATCTGCCGAATTAGAAGAACCTCCTTCAACCTGCTTCAAAACACTTCCCTTGCGTATATCTGCACCTTTCTCACGGTTATCAAATGGCACAACTAACGCTGCACGTGGAGAAGACGCAAGTGCCCTCTTAGTCTCCTTGCCTGTAACGGATCCACCACCCTCATGTTTATTCAAAAAAGCACTATCAACATGGCCACGTGGAGGTGCAAGTGCCCTCTCATCCTCCTTACCTTTAACCGATCCACCACCCTCATTATTCTTCAAAAAATCCCTACCAACATGACCACGTGGAGGCGCATGTGCCATCTCAGCCTCCTTACCATTAACCAATCCCCCACCCTCTTTTTTATTCAAAATATCCATACCAGCAAGACTACGTGGAGGCGCCACAACCGTAGAGGCAGTAACCGAAGAAACTGTCCGGCCAGAAGCGGTTTCCGATGGCACTGAGCCAACAGCCTGAACACACAACTCCGGCGGCAAAGGTCGCTTGCCTCGAGTCCTTCTCCCCCTCGGCTTCTACCAGGCCTCCTCAACCTGCATTGCATCAGATGCAGAGCCTCCTCCATCTTGGTCATTAATCGATGCAAGAGGACACGACTTATCCACATGCCCATACACCTTACACACAGTGCACAATGGCGGAGTCCAGTCATAGTGAACAGACTGCTCCACCAACGAACCATCCTCTTGAGCGATCAAAATGGTGCTGGGAAGCCCATCAGAGGCTTTAATGGAGACGCATAGCCTCGCAAAAGAGAGACGCTCACGTTGCACAGTCCTTCTGTCTGCGCAGATTGGGCGTCCAAGAACACTTGCGATGCGCCCCAAAGATTGCGACCAAGGACGTAGAATAAGGGGGCGAGAGTCTAGAGCATCCAAAATCTGTCGACTTAAATCACTTCCCTGAAAATCGAAAACAAATATACCACTCTCCAGTCCAAAAACCTCAACACCACCTACGTGTCCCCATTTTTCCTTCACAAAATGCTGCATGGAAGAGAACGATGGGCTGGGACCGAAAACATATCCTATCAAGGCTGCCTCCCACCTATCCTTTTCCTCTGCCAACTCTTCAACAGAACACTGCGCTACTCTTTTGCCATTAACGATAGAAGGCTCAAGGTAGGGGATTGTCCCCGCACCCTCTCTTACCTTCCCACCACTAAAGAGATTCACCCACGAGCGCTGAACACCACCACGAGATCCATTACTATCCACAGTAATGGTAGGAGGGGCGCTATGAGTCATCAGCGACGTAACTCTGGCGAGCATAAACCCAAAACAAAAGAAAAAACAAAAAAAAACTTACAGAGCACTATTTTCTTCGTTAGGGGTTGTTATTTCACCTCCCCAACACACTGTGTCTGGGCATGGGCGGTCACCCCCACAAAGAAATTTCTTGCCCCCAGTTGTGTCTAGGCACAATGTTCCACGCCTTGGACATGACCTGTTAGCATTTCTAAACCTTTTTTTTTTTCCTTCCATTTTAGGGTTGGAGAGGGGAGAGGGGAGAGGGGAGAGGGGGGAGGGGATGATTTCTGGGTTTTTTTGAATATATTTTAATCACCAAAATAAATAAATAAATAAAACATGTTGATGGACGTAGGATGGATTCTGTAATAGACACTTCTACCATCTATCCCACTGGTCAAATTCTAGCTCATAAGAAGGGCGGGAGGTTGTTAAAATCCTATGGGAAAAAGAATGTTGCCAGATCATGTGGATCCTGCGCCAGGCATAGGAGCGTGCAAAAATTATCACCCATCCCTCTTGACATAAAAATCCCATCGATGTTGATGCCACTGCTTGCGATCTCATTGGCCCCCCTATCGCTACAGGGGTTATGCGATCAGACAACGATCTCTTGCCCAAAACTTATATTTAAACTTTGGGAAGTGGTTCTCTGTCCTACAGTGTGGCCTACGCAAGCTCTCCATCTTTTTCTCTCTTCTTCCCAAAACAAAAGGCAGTGATGTCTTTTCACATGGGATAAGAGAAATAGACTCGTGGGAGCGCTGTCCCGAACACAGTTCTCTTTCACTTAAAACTTTTTATTAAGCTACAAGAATGCCATTTTACTGTCTTAAAGGAATCTAATAGCATTGGTGTGTTTACTTCACTGTGTTTTGGGTTCCCATCTCAATATTGCCATGGAATTTGAAAAAAAGGCTATCTAACACAGCATTGTTAATCATTGTATATATTAATTAGGGATTAGGTCGAAGCATGAAGGAAGTTAGCAAAGTCTTGGATGGGTTTTTGGAGAAGATCATTGATGATCACATAAACAATCCTAAAGACAGTAAAGACAACAAGGACTTCATTGATGTGATGCTGCCTCTGATGATGGAATCAAAACATATGCATATTGGAGAAGAAGAACAGAGCTACATGATTGATCGGACTAATATAAAAGCAATCATTTTAGACATGATTGTGGCAGGAATAGACACATCATCTGTCACAATTGAATGGGCCCTCTCAGAACTCTTTAGGCATCCTAAGGTGATAGAAAAGCTCCAGGAAGAGTTGAGGAATAAAGTTGGCATAGATCAGCTAGTAGAGGAAGATGACTTAGTTAAGCTTGACTATTTGGATATGGTGGTGAAAGAAGCCATGAGGCTTCACCCTGTTGCTCCATTTCTATTGGCCCATGAATCCTTGGAAGACATAACAATCAATGGATACCATATACCCAAGAATTCTCGTGTGATTATAAATGCTTGGGCAATTCAAAGGGACCCAAATGTGTGGTCGACTTATGATGATGCTGAAAAATTTTTGCCTGAAAGATTTATAGGAAGTAATATTGACATCCGAGGACATGACTACCAACTTATCCCATTTGGATCAGGTCGTAGAGGATGTCCTGGTATGTATCTAGGCCTAACAATTGGGAAACTAGTACTTGGACAATTAGTACATGTTTTCGATTGAGAGTTAGCCAATGGCATGTTACCTGAGGACTTGGACATGACTGAGAAGTTTGGCATAACTGTTCCAAGAGCCAACCATCTACTTGCTCTTCCAAGGTATCGCCTTCGCCTTTGCTGCAACAATTTGTAAGGAGAGTGTGTGGTTATATATGGTAGGATTAGTTATTGGAAGTGGGGTAAGCTATTTGGAGAAATGATTAGTTATTGTAATTTGCAGGTAATTTGTTATGAATGTGGTGTTTAGAGTAATGTGAGTTGGTTATGTATGTGACTATGTAACTCCTATTGTACTTCCTATTTAAAGACAAGACAACAAATGGAATGTACGAAGAAGAAAGAAGATTTTGGAATTTCATAATTTATCTCTTTGGATTTCTATTTAAGAAGAGGTTAGGATTCCTCAATTAAGCCAAGAGGCCCAGCTTCCTTAGTAAAGCCAACCCCTTTCCCCTCTCCCATTCATTATCTTAATCCATATATCCCCAAGTACATATCATCTTTGGTTAATTTTCAATCTTAAAAGGAGTTTCTCGACACTCTAAAGCATAGTTGGAAAACGAGGTTTTCTGACTTGACTCGTCATTTAAAAAACCTGGTGACTCGGCCTGATCAAACCTAGTCAGGACGAGTCATGCTTTTTTTTTTTTTAATTTCTTAATTACAATAAGTATTAATAATGACCCAAATAAAATCTTAATTACAATAATTATTAATAATGGCCCAAATAAAAAGTTTTTGAAACAATAAGTTCATCACTAAGTTCCCAGCCGCACGATGTGCGCCGCACACCGTGCCGGGAGAGGAGCTTAATCCACAGGGAACCCACTCCTCACCTTCGTAGTAAACATAGTTAATTACTTAATTTGTAATCAATCTCTTTAACCCATAACCCACTCCTCACCGTAGTTAGTTATTTTGTAATCAATTTACTTTAACCCATAACCCACTCCTCACAGTAGTTAGTTATTTTGTAACTAATCTCCTTTGACCCATAGCCCATTCGGCCACTCCTCCCATAAATATAGTGCTATAGTCATTCCAGTCCCTAAAATTCAGCAACATCTTTTGTGAGGACATCTCGAGATGATCTTCAATTTTGGCAAGATTGATAGGATGGAGATAAATGACACAACTCGGTGGTTTTTTTATCATTGACTCAGACAAAATTACTAATTCTTGGGAAAATCGGACTGACCAAGACCGAGTCTGGTCATATTCTAAGCCTGGCGAGTCTACATGACTCTTGACCAAGTTTTATGATATTTTGACTCGACTCGGGTGACTCGCCAGAGTCAAAACCTGGTTTTCCAACAATCCTCTAAAGTGGTTTTTGAGTTAATGATCAACTACCAACAAAGAAAAAAAAGGAAAAAAAATGCTATGGGAATGCTAGCTTATTAGATATTTTTAGCAACGGTTTTTTTCCCTGTTAAAACGGGATCTCCAGAAGTGTAAGAAACTATTTTCGTTAATTAGATGGTGTACCATCTTTTGCAGTGGTAAAAAACAAATGCCTCTAAAGACAGACTTTTAGCAGTAAGAAAAATTAACCACCACTATAACTAAACTTTTACTAGCGTTTTACATATTAACGATACTATAAGTGTACATTTTGCAGCGGTTTTAATAAATCGCCACTAAATCCATTTTTTGTGAAGATAAAATATTCAACAAAGCCTAGGATTCTTCCTCTCTCCCCTAAAAAAAATTAAAGGAAAAAATAATACAGATAAAAGAAGAAAAGAGAATAAGAGGAGAAAAAATCTCCTCAACAAAGCAATGGCTTGTACTTATAGTAGTATTAGGCTATAGGGGAATCCGAAGAAGATACAATAAAAGAATTACCAATAACTATCAGACGCCAAGGCCAACTCCAAGTGGATATAGGATTACAAATCCACTCATTGAACAACAGAAATAGGGATATCGCTTAACAGACCAAGCGTGAGGTCTTGGCTTATGAAGGTAGCCTACCTTAACCCAAAGGTGTTCAATTTGATTCCAAAGTATATCTTACCTCTCGGATTATCCCTATTTAAAAGATTACAAGTAGTTGAAACTCCTACTCAATCCATTACACTCATGACCGTAACTACTGCCACATAATACATAACCGATCTAACTACTGACATTGTCATACACTTAACTACCATGTATACTATGTAATTGACATAGTAGAAGATAGGTAAGCTAGATTTCGTTCTAGCATAAACGATCTCAATTCCAAAAGGCAGAAGAAAGGGACAAAAATGTTAATTTTTCATTAGATTTCAGAATGAACTTACAGTTCACGAAGAGACCTTATATAAAGGCGAATATAATTCAAAATTCAAAAAGTACGCCAGTAATTCAAAATTAAAAAAATTGCGCCAAAATTCAAATTTTAAACTTCGGCAGGCCTTTTTGCCTTCGAAATGCGCCTAGATGGCCAAAAAAGGCATACTTCACTACCAAGGGTGATGTGTCCTGTAGGGCTCATCGAGATCTTCGATTTGATATATAATTCGACCCATCTTATTTAGTACCTCCGCCCACTCCAGGTGGACTTTTTCTGTTGGTCCAACTGGCTCAAGTACTCTTCTGATATGTCCTCTATATCAGTAGCTATTGCTATGTGTATGGCCCATAGCATTCAGCCACGTATAGACACATAACACAAGCTCGAAATTCCTATTAGGCTCCAAATGAAGGATCTGGGAGTAGGCTCCAAACGAAGGATCTGGGAAACTCGCACCTGAAGTAACTAAGGGAGATCAATGTCAGTTGGTCTGCCGGGTATTCCTACGGCCACGACATGCCATTGCTTCACGGTTGGAAGAACTTCCCATTGGACCCTATACCTTGATGCTTTAGAAATCTTTCTTTGCTTGTGGAGGAGAGGAGGAGAGGAGGCTGAGCCTTGAGGAGAGACCACAAGGCTGGCAGGAAGGAGATTGCTCGAACTAGTGAGCACTAGAAGAGGTTAGGCGAGAGGAGACTGAAACTAGAGGTTATCATCACTACATGACTCCTCGATGAGCCTACAATAGCAAGAATCATGCATAGGGGAGGGAGGATTGGGACACCCAGGTTCCTCTGCCGCAGTACCTTGGTTGATAAAAGTTGCAGTTGAGCCTAGCTCTACAACTAAATTGATGCCACCACTAAGGCATGGAGGGTCCAGCCCATGAAGACTCCTGTCCTAGCTAGGTTACCCTTGGGCTCACGTTCATGTACGTGAGCGTACGAAAATGGCTCACAGCCGTCAAGATGGAATCCACCCCATGGGTCCCACAGGGTGGATTCCATCTTGACGACTGTGAGCCTGTACGCTCACATACGTGAACGTGAGCTGGACTCATTGAAAATCAGGCCCATCCCCACTACTGAGAGGTGGACCCCACTTGCATATTGTAAGAACCATGGATTCCGAAAATCCAAATTTCTCGACAAGGGGTTGGTTCTCGATGCAAACCTGATCTCACCGGTGAACCCTAAAGCAAATACCCTAATCCCTCCTAAGAGGGTAAATGGGTAAATCGGAGCTGCCACCTAGATAAGGGTCTAGGGCCCACAAATTTCTCCCACGAATGGGGAGAAACTAATGACTTAATGGATAAGGCTGAGGTCCACTTAGGTCACTGGGTAAGTGTCAAGTTACGGACTGGGAAGGTGTTAGGCACCCAGTCTGCCCGGTCGGAACCGGTCATCCTTCTTTTAACCATTTGCTTGGATGGATCTTGCCTGCAGCCCTAAAACTAATTACTCTAGATCTAAGTCATCCTAAAACTGAGCACCTAGGACTAGGCATCTATGTACAGATTGAGCAACCCTACGCCAAATTCCTATGTCATTCTACCCTAAGGTATTTGAAGTGATTAAACAAGCAATTAAAAGTAATGAATATGTACAATCTAATCATGTCAGCACATGCAATACATAGCTAAATTATTCTAACTTGGCTCGACATGGCATGCATAGCATTCATATATTTAAAACATACAAACCTACTAATCCTATTCACATCAAGTAAAAAAGAATTCCTAAACATCTACGGGCTAGATGACGGGCTAGCCGAATTCCAGTTCCAAAGAGCGTGTATTACGTCCCACAGGATCCCAACGTATAACATTTCAACTCGGCCCACTAGAGGGGCGTTCTCACTCCTTCTCACACGTTCCAATTCTAAGGCCGACCAAAAGGCATCGAGTGATACAACCCCGAGATCCCACTGTAGATGGTAACATGCACTCAAACCCAAGTGTGGGTTATAGCCTCTCCACTCATGGCCCAATCTTGGCCGATTGGCCGATGCCCAAACCAAAGCCAAAGCCAATTGGCACCAAATCAATATGGGCCTAAATCTATTGACGGGTTATGGGCTTAAATTGGAATGTGGTCCACACTCAAAATCCAAACCAAAACAAATCAACGCCTTGTAACCTCAAGTTCAAACCCATTTCTTAATTAATTGATTTATCAATGTTGGAGGCTCAGCCTGAACTTAGGCCCAAAATATGATCACAGAGCTCATTATCCAAAAGCCCATGCCCATTCCCAATGGGCCGGTTCAAATCTAAGATTAATCACTTTATTAGACGGGCATCAAAATTGACCCTATGATTCAGCCAAATCCAAGACATGCCAAATTTGAAATCTGAAATTCTGCATTTTTTTAACCGAATTTAAAACCAGATTGGCTTAACCAATGGGCCCATATCATGCATTACCCAATTCAAACCATCATAACCCAATCCAAAGGTTAAAATCAAAGCTACTTAAAATTAGTTAATTCAATCTAACCCAATGAAACCTTAATGATACCATTCCCAAATGATAATCAAAGTCAGGATATAAAATGGAAGACTAAATCAAACTAATAAATATCAACCGAATCATAACCAAATCTGCCCATTGGATCTAAGATCAAAATGCTAAAGATAAATAAGGTAACTCATATCAACCATACATCCATAATATAGAGAGGACAGTAATTATATCGAGAACATGAAACCGATCAGGATAAACCATGGAAGGAATTCATTGAATCACATACTAAAGAGAAAATTAAATAAGATAAACTAAGTAGAACAAAGCAGAATAGTTAACCAAATTGACAGAACAAAATAGAACAAAAATAAACTAAACAAACTGAGGAAGAATGGAGAGGATTACCTGCACACTGATTGAGCTGTGAAGCCAGCAATAAGAGCAAAATCACCGGCGACTGGTCACGGACAGGAAATGAACGGATCGAGCAAAGGATATGGGGAATTATTACAGACAGAGAGCTAATGTGGGGGAAGGGATTTAATTACAAAAAAAACATTAAAAGGAACAAAATAAAATTATATTGTAATAAGCAATACAATCTGGAACCCTGCAAGCCTGCTCCTCCACGATCCGACACTTGCAACAACCGATCACTGAGACGAAGGACGCTTTTGCTGAGAAGATAAATGGAGATCCACGTACAATTGCAGAAAACTTCAAGCAACAATGGATGAAGATTATTACAGACACATCAGAAACTTAGAATAAAATAAAAAAGGAGTGAAGAGTATGAGAGAAGGGAGAGGATGGGGCGATGGAATTTTGGTTATCGGATTGTGGTAATCAAAGAGAAAATAAAAAAAAAAGGGTTTCAGATATGGATGAGGAGTTTGATCAATGGGATAAAATCAAAAGAATGGGAATCAAAGGTGAAGAAAGTGGTTCGGTATGTTTCAGAAGTATAATGGAAATGATAAAAAAATATCAAGAATCGAAGGAGAAGTGGAGAAGAAGAAGAAGATGTGGAGGAGAGTTCTCTTCCCCGGCTCAGTGAAGCCTCCAGCCTTGTCTCAGTGTCCTTTTTTACTCTTACGTCACTTCTCTCCTTCCACTCTCTCTGTTTCTTTTGTTTTTTTTTCTGTCTTCCTCTCTCTCTTTTCTCCCAGTTTTCTGCTCTACTTTCTTGCTCTGTGTTCTTCTATTTTCCTCTCTGTCTTTCTCTCTTACTTCCTCTCTCTCCCTTTCTCACTCTGTTTTCTCTCCTCCTTTTTTCCCTCCGGTTTTTTCCTCAAATACGATGACCGCCCCCCTATTCTCTGCGTTTTTTCTGTTTATTATTCTCTCTGCCTCCCTGATTCCTCTCTTTTTCTCGTTTTTTTCCCCTTTTGGAAAATTCCATGTCTTGATTTCTCTCTCCCCTCATCAATGATGGCTCCCTTATTTTTAGAATTCTCTTCTCTTTTTAAATCCCCCCTACATCCACTTTAGGGTTTAAGCATTTTACCTTTTTGCCCTCTTATAAATATCTCATCCTTTTTTTTATAGGGTTTTAGGTATTTTACCCTTTTGCCTTTTTTTTTTCCATTTTAGATCTAGGTGTCTTTTTACTTTATCCCATTTTAGCCTTAAATAGAATCCCATCTTAGGTCCCTCATTTTTAAAATGTTCTTTTCTATTTTACCCTCCCTCTTTTGATTCTAGAAATTGCTTTTTCTTTTTTTTTTTCCATTTTGCCCTTGCCAGATTAAACCCTCAATGGGCTTGATCCAGTAGACCCTAGGTAGTCTAGTTTTTTTATTTTATTAATATGATTATTTATTATCATTTATTTTTTGGTATCTGAGACAGAGATTCCCGGTACTCCATTTATTGTCATTGCCAGGGGGGTGACAAAAATCAAGTGTCTACACATATGCACCTCTGAAGGAGCCACGTGGCCTTCAAATTCGACCAGGGCTAAGTTGGCCTGCTGAAGCAATGCAAAATAATTTACATGCACCACTTGACATAGAGGGACCGACAATCTAGAAATTTTAAGTAGACTAAGGCAAGACAAGAATGAGAAGGCTGCCCACAACGTATCCCAAATCTAATGTTTCATGACTAAGGAAAGCATTGGGGTCTCACCTTGTAGGGTCACAAACCGGCTAATGCCTGTAGAATCACTAGGAAGTGTTGCGGCAAGATACCATCACTCCGAGAGCCTTCAATGGGGTTGCTCGGTCTACCGCTAAAAGTCACGTAGACCGTGTTTCAACTAGCTACCCCATATACGTTCTATTTTTAATTAAGAAAGAGCAATTAGTACATAACCTTTAGTGGCAGTAACGACCACCCCCGATAAAGATAATGTACATCGGCGTTTGAATTACATTGTCCTTATATGTTCTTTTTTTATTAAATAAAGGTAGAAGTTTTTGTGCACGACCTACATGGAGGCCAGCTGGATGGGAGAAATTACCAAAACACCCATGCCCCCTTTGGGATAGGCTCGATGGGAGGAATCTCCCATGTAGGAGTCTTGTCCCCTTAAAAAAAAGGGCAATAAAACACTAACTGGTCATGTTGCCCTTGCACCAATGCGGTGGCCAATGAAAATGCGCATAAAGGCAATTTTTTGGATGTGATTTTTGACTTCACTAGGAGTTGAATGGTTATTCACACACAAAGGCATTGGTTTCTGTCTAGGCGCCGGAACCACGCTAACCCGCGACCGGTTACCGTTCTTTTTCCCTTAAAAAAGTTAGTGAATAACCTTTAGTGGCGGTAGCAGTTATTGCCACTTGAGGTGATGTGCACTGGAATTTTATTTACATCTTTTGATATCTTAACGGCGGTGACAAGTACCAATTGATATATCAAAAAGTAACTCCATCATCGTATGATTGATACGTGGCAAGGATAAAGAAAGCGATGGTATTTACCAAATATTTACTAACTCTATTCGACGATTATCAACTAGACTCATCATTATGGGGCTATTGCTCTAACAGGTATTGATAAATCAAAATATTATCCACCAGTCGGAATGAGACACGTGGCAAGAAAGGGTTATTCCGAACTCGGAGGAGAACAACCAATCCTAGCTGACCAAGAGAGCCCATCACACAAGATTCCCAATGTGAATGGGCCTGATAGAATAAAACATGCGGAATATTCATGGAGATCAATGAACATATAATAAATCTAGGGATGTGATTAGCGTATCTGGATCCATGGTTGCGGAAGCCAAATTCTTGACGATCTCTGTCGCACACGAACTGCGTTGGTCTGGTCTACCCTCTTCCACTCTACTTTAGGTTTTCTCAGGGTAGTCACTTATGGGCCAGTGACAACTATTTATAGTAGTGAGGGTAGGGACCAACCCTGCATAGAAACTAGGGTTTCCTTCCCATTAAGGAAACAATACTTTAGGTCTACACATAGTAACTGGATTCATACCATTAAGATAGCTCCCATCAACACAACTAAATCGATTTTAATAAAATAAAGTGGGACTATGCCAGCCCACCTCCTGGAAATCTTACAATCTCCCACTTGGGCTGCATATGTCACAAGTTTTGATTTTGAAAACCTTTTAAAAATGACTCTCCGGTTTAGACAAACTGATTGTGGCTACAAAAGATAGTGTTGAATGGAGTATACCTTAAAACCTGATGCCTTGGTCTGAATGAAACTACAAACACCCAACACTGTAGATCATCAAATCTAAAGAGACATGGGACCTAACATGTCAAAGTGCTTATGGCCTCACCGACTTGGGCTGTACAATATGAGAGTGTGGTATGAAAAATGCATGATACAGTGATCAACATGTTAATTTTCAAATTGGTCCAGGCTCTGAAATCGAATGAGCCACATGAGACAAATACTGGAGGTCTCATTTACCATAAGTGTCGCCCAAACGCAAACACTTCACATAAGGAAGCTCGTTGAGAGTTGAGACTGGGTCCGAATGTCCCAACATACTAGTACATGTCCTCGAAACAGAATGAGGCTCTTCTAGTGAACAAAATGTGGGTGTATTTACTGAAGCCCTCAGATACCATAGGAGACAAAGACACCATATAGCCTCAAATATCTGAAGGAGGCAAATAATCAAGTGTACACAATAGAATCTGCATGCATTTACTTAACAACTGGATATGCGTGTATTGACTGGAACCTCGTATATCGAATGAGGTAAATACACCACATATGGCCTCAATTAATTCTCTATGAGGCAATTAATCAAGTGTATACACATAAATAAATGGCCATAATAAAGATGCATGTATATTCTCGAGAATAAAATGTCACAAAAGGACAAGAATGTGAAATCAGTTGCAACTGTATACGTAAGCAGAACTCCCACTAATAAAATGCATCAAAAGAACTAACAAGTTCCATATTACTGTCATCCTTATGAAAACTTTTGGAGTCAAGTCCTTAGTGAGAGAATCAACAATCATACTATCTGTAGTAATGTACCCTACTGAGTTTTTGTGACTCACATACTTTTTCTCTAACAAGGAAGCATAAATATCAAATTCCTTGAGTTCAAAATCCTCAGCTATAGAGTCTAAACAGTGACATAATAATAAGCCACAAATCCCTTGCTTGTATATAGAAAAGCAGTCAGTGTTTGTTAAACACTCTTCTAACATATAGCACCATCTGTCATCACAAACAGATATCCACATGTGGTCTTTTAGGTCATGTTGGCAGTTACTTAATGTGCTACTCCAAGATTATTCAAATATAAAATAAGTAATATCAATCCATTTGTATTCTTGAGGATACATCAAACTACCAACATTAGATGCACAAAGAGTATTATTCACCTGAGTTCACTGAGTGTTGGTAAATCTATTTTCTTTCATAAGAAGTCTTTTGAGACAAATCAAGTATACATATAGTTTTATTACGGTGAATCTTAATGCCTAAACATAAGAGGCTCCACCAAGATCTTCTTATCAGAATGGTTACTACTGCTTTGTCTCAAGTAAAATGGTAACATACAAGAAAAGATTATCTAATTTTCACTGATCTTCAGATAAATGTTATCAAGCTAAGACAAGAATAACTGAATAATATACCATACAAGAAACATATTAAGTATTTTATCTCCATTTAACTCAACTTGTATGATATAATTAGTAATTTATAATGTATTCACAAACACACTCACATTATTATAATAACTGGGCGTAAACAACACAAAATCTATATAAGTGTCCTTTAAGGCTCATCATGAACAATGAATCTTCTGTTTGTAGGTGTAATGAGTTTCTGTTCCTTAGCACTCTCAATAAAAATATTACTTTTCTTGATGGTCTTGTCCATAATGTATATTATGACTATCAGACATGACCGATTTGACTCCTCCCACTTTTCATAAAGACCTTTATCTTCAACGGAATTGTCAGCCAATGGCTTGGGAGGTTTGTCAACTCTGAAATGGCAAAATCCATTCTCACTGTAGCCATAGAAAACATTACAAAATTCATTCCATTCCCTAAATTGGAATCATTTAAGATTTTGATGGAAGATAATTGAAAAGTTAAAGCTGGTACGCATAATCACACAAAATTTACCAAAACATACAATATGTAATAACTGAAGGCATATTAATATCCCAATAATATGATTGAAATTGATTAATTAGGGCTTATTAATCAGATTTATCTCAATTTTATTTTCAATAACTGTAGGAAAACATAAACTGGGGAAAGATCCGACGTCATCGGGGTCACACCTATGGTGGCAAGATCGCCCAACACGTAGTGGAATCTCTCACATGCAAGGCGAGACGCTTGAAACAGGACCACTCTAAAGATTCTGTCACCTGTAGTGGTAAGACAAGAACTTCTAAAGTAGCGAAGCCCAAAACATCACCCTCGCACCGTCAAGCGAAATCGACCAAACGATGACTCACCTATGGTGGCAAGAGTACATCATTCACCATATGATTTTCTTGACTGCAATCCATCCGAATAGCCAATGATGATCTCACAATCCAAGTAACTAGCCCACTAAGTGGAAGCATAATCACTTAAATCATGAACCCCAATGACTTGGATTGCTACTGAATACCCATTTTATTTCAATAATCTCCATCATGATTGCTTTTATCATGAAACACACATAGCCAATATATTTACAGAAATGTCACCTAAATTAATTTTTTTGTGACGTTTAGAATTATCACAGAATGTCAATATCAAGAATAGGCTACATGTAATTCCTTGTGACGAAACCGAATGTCACAAACTGTATAACACCAATGAGCAAGTAAAAATTCATCAAATTGGCTAAAAATTCATGAAAAGTCAGTGTAATGCATCCATCACCCATAGTAGGACATAGTAGGATAGAATTCTTTCTTCCCATGGTGACACCATAAGAAAACTTCACATAAGATCTAAAACTTGTTCATTTTTTTTAACTAAACAACCTTGTTCAAAACTGTCATAAACTAAAAGACCAAAACCGATCAAAATCAAAAGACTATACTAGTAATGGGTCTACTAGCCCAAAAAAAAAAAAAGTCGACAGGCCGGATTATTGAGTCAACCCAACCTAGTGGAATACGATGACAAAAAAAAATAGTGCACAATAGTAGGACTAACAAGTCAACAGATTCATAATTACGACATCGTAGAAGTTCCAAAATAGTAACTATAAGCACAAAAAGTAATCCATAAATGTTTATTGATAAATAATTTTTCAAGACCAGAAATGATATATAGAACCAATCAACATAAGCGATTTCTAAAAAATGAAGCCAAACACAATGATCATAAAGGTCATATCTGAAATTCAAAAATTATTTCAATAGATCAAACTTAAACCTTATGATTTCTGATTAACTTCCATAAATAATTTATGGTCAATCCATTTATAAGATTTTTCTAGTAGGTTTTATTAAAACTCTGATGGAAGTATTTTATCCGTAACTTTATAAGCCCAAGCTTACTACTTTAATAATCCAAAACCTCAATTATACGTGGACATCATCATGTTTATCTTGTGCAGGAGTTAAATTAAAATTTCACTGCCTTCACATATTTATAGGATTGCCTAAAATAACTTTATGAGATATGAAATGATGGAACATGTGGCAACAATATCCTCTCAATGACAAACTTGTAAATACCAGACATTAAAGATGTGTTTTCTTAAATATCACAAATAACCAAAAGCGTACATCACTGATTATAATACCTCATGACAATACAAAATGTCATAAATTCCTCAATGCATTATAATATACATGTGGTTTTATATACTACCTAGTGATATAGTTAAATGTCACAACCTTAATGGCACTGAATCCACACTTAGAATAGTCCAAAATGTGATGTTGCAAAAGTATATGTATGTTACATAGCATGAGGGAAAACAATACATAAATGATTAACCAATTAAACAACCAATATGTACCAAAATTTACTTTACGTATCCAAACAACACCTTAAAAGGCCAAAGGGATACATAATGCAGCCAAACAGACCCTTATATGGGAATTTAATTTAATGTCTCTTAAAATTGAGAGTATACTTTAACACGTTCATGACACTGTATAGAACATTAAATTACCATTGACTTAAATTTTATACTCCCACCGGTTCAAGGTATTCTTAAAATTCAGGAACAAAACGGTTCAAAAATGGCTTAAAAATAGCCTTAAAATTAATTTAGAAATCAAATTTGCTAAAACTGTTTCCACAATAGAAATAATTCAACCAATGGAAATTTCTCTGAAATATTTCCATGAATTATATCAACAAAAAATTACTTCTGTGAATAGAATGAACCAAAACATTTTCTACGAATAATCCATAGCCTGAATTGAACCAAAATAGACAAAATTGAGCTAAAATCTGAACAAAGCTCATAATTATATTGTCCCACTGGTTGAATCATATAACAGGCTCGGAGTACATAATTCCATCCTCCCACCGGTTCGACTAGTCAATATGACAATATGATAAACATGGCATGAAACGATGATAAGCCTTTAATAAAGAAAATTAATACAGGCTTATATTCATATTACACATTTTTCAAATTTAATGGACTTTATAATAATAATAAGCCACCAAAAAACCGAATGGGCTCATTTTATTTCTGTTAAAAGACTTCTTTAAGCATGTAACAAATAAAAACTAAGCGTCACCATGCATAAAAGATCCCTATCGTGCCAATTTGAAACATAACGAAGTATAAATCAAACACTTAAAGTATTCTTATTGGAACACCACAATATAAAGGCATTGCCTCATGGTGACAATAACAAACAGTCACGAGATATACATCACATATGTTCTATTGTTACGTACTGTAATATGGAACACATGAGTTTGAAACAATTAATATATATACTAGGTGTTCCATCATGTCATTACTAGATCCAACAAGTAAATAATTTACTATCACAATGACAATCACAAAATCTCATTATGTGAAAATTAGAAACACATCAAAATTTTTCTAAGTGTTAGAAGTTATGTGTTCCCTATCGTGACAGATCAGAATAGCACAAAGTATAAACAAAATTAAATCCAAATTTTGTTATCTATTTCTATTTTTAAAAAGCAGAAAATAAACCAAAAGGAATCCATTTCTATATTTGTTTATAAACAACAGAAAAACAAATCAATTTCTATTTTTATTTTCCTCCCTCTCTTTTTTATTTTTTTTGTTTATAGATTCTGTTTATAAAACAGAAAAGGAAAAACTAAACCAAATGAATTTCTGTTTCTGTTTCTGTTTTTATTTATTTATTTATTTTAGATTACGTTTTATGAACCAGAACCGAACCGGGTGAACCAAAACCGACCCGGATAAGCCAAAACAGAACCGGTCAAAACCTAACCAAACCCAAGCCGGTCTGGTCAACGGTCAATCCGGGTCGGATCAATTTTTTGGGTCACCCATCCGGGTTGACAGGTCGGGTTACCGGGTCGACCCGACCCGGGCGCACGTTAGCAGGCCTTTTTGTGCGCACATTAGCATACCCCTTAGATTACTTTTGCTTTTTGACTTTTCTTTTATTTTTATGAATCATAAGGTTAGGGAATCAGATAGGGGAATATTCCCCTGTCTTCTTCCCCAAACAAAAAAAATGCAAAAACAGAATGTATTTTTAGGGTTTTTTAAAACCACCACCACTGCCGACCGAGGTGGCCAAAATAGGGACCGACGGCCAGCGAAAATGCCGGCGAAGGCTCCCCTCCCTCCGGTGACCTCAGTACCGGTGTTAGATGCCGGTAAAACCCTAACTAGGAAACTTTATTTTAAAAAAAAATTTATGGGTTTAGAAAACCTCACTATCGCCCCTTGCGATGGCTGAACCAGCGGCACGGCGGCCTCATAACATATCGGCAAGCATTCATCTTCCTCCGGCGACCATAACCCCGGCCTCAATTGGCCGGAATAACCAATCGACAGTGTAAATCAGACCAAAATTCAATCGGCTTTGCAAATTTTTTTTTTGTTTGTAAAACCGCCATTAGAAGCTGCGGCCATGCTCTCGGCCGTGGCTGTAGCAAAAATTGTTTTTTTTTTATTTTTTTATTTGTGGCTGCAAAACAAAAAGCATTCGGCCAAACCTGTTCTATTCACATGGCCATGGTTTCGGCCATGGCCGATGCAAATATTTTTTTTCTTTTTTCTTCTTGATCTATCGAATGCTTTCACACACAACCAAAAATAAAAAATTGCAGCCCCATTGATCAACCATGATCAGGCTCTGATACCATTGATAGAATAAAACATGCGGTCATGGAGATCAATGAGCATATAATAAATCCAGGGATGAGATTGGCGTGCCTGGATCCATGGTTGCGGAAGCCAAACTCTTGACGATCTTTGTCGCACACGAACTGCTTTGGTCTGGTCTACCCGCATCCACTCTACTTTAGGTTTTCTCAGGGTAGTCACTTAATGGGCTAGTGACAACTATTTATAGTAGTGAAGGTAGGGACCAACCCTACATAGAAACTAGGGTTTCCTTCCCATTAAGGAAATAATACTTTAGGTCCACACATAGTAACTGGACTCATACCATTAAGGTAGCTCCCATCAACACAACTAAACCGATTTTAATAAAATAAAGTGGGACTATGAGACATGACAGCGCGCCACCTCATGGAAATCTTACTAGACAAGGATTGCTAAAATTGTCAGAAGCTAACCTCGCTGATCGGTGCAAACGCTTGAGGAGAACATCGAGAGTGAGAGGTGCCAACCACAAAAGGATTACCCTAAAGAGCAAAGTAAGGGCGATCTCAGGTCGTTCATATGTGTAAAGCCGAATTGGTCACCGGTTCGCTGTCAGATGTAACCAGAATGAGATGTTAGCTCAGCTAAGCTGATCGCTTGGCCTACAAGTTAGCAGTCCAGCGCCTAACCAAGGAAGGCCTCTTCCCAAAGAAGAAACCTTCATCTAAAAGGAATCAACATTGGATTTCTTCCCATATCTAGAATACATTCTCAAGTGGGACTCTCCCCAACTGCCTTGACCTCTACTCCAGGCAATAAATAATGAGGTATGACCCAGGTAAGAGGATTCATTCTTCACTCTAGTGATTCATCTATTGGGTAGAAGCCTGACTTAGGCATCAGAGAGTCCCCCCCAGAGAAGATCGGCTCTCTTTGCTTATTTGTTCCTTTATGCAGGTACCCCTCAGAGGAGCGACCTAACGGTTTCTTGCCGCAACAGGCATAGACTCATACCTATAAATAAAGCAAAGATATGGGATGTGGGAGCATTTGTGGTGATAGATTGGAGCAATGAGTTACACTACCCCCGTCTTTTACGCGTCTCATCTTCTTCGAGGCATGGCCGAATAATATGACTCGATGCGGTGGCGTGTGAAGAAAGTTCATACCTAGCAGCTTCAAGGCTCATCAAAGGCCATGGGCATCCGACTTACAAGTCACATTAGCATTTATTACAGACATCCCCTTAGACAATTTGTCTTAACAATTAACTCTAATCTTGAGGGTTGTCACGTATATGTCAAGATATTCTGGATCCTTCATCATCACGTTAGGCCAGATCTTTCTCATAAGTTCTCTTACAAATATAGACTCTGGATTCCAGGTAAAGGGGTTGGAAAATCAAAACTCTTTCATCTCTTCTTTCCCACAAACCCCTAGCCTTATCTCCCTTGACTGGCTGCTCTGAGAACTGACTTAGGCATCGGAGGACACATCAGTGTCTTCTCTGGTGCCCTCTTAATCTTTTCTTGGTGTATACAGCTCCACTCACCCGACAGCTGAGATCTTTGCACAGTTTTTACCCACAACATTTTGGCACCCACAATGGGGCCTGTCCCACTAACCACCCTTACCCTATCTTTTGGAGAAACCTAGGAAAGTTTAAAAAAAGAAGAAAAAAAGAGACCTATGTACAGAAAGAGGGGACAACGTGCTAGCTCCTAGGAGAATAACAATAGTCAAGTTGGGAGGAACCATAATCGTACTACCCAAAACACTACCGGCATCCAAGGAAATAACAGTCATCTCCCTAAAACCTTCCCTTCAAATGTTGTACTAAGTTCGGGCATACCGGTTACTCGATTAGAGTTTGATCAGCTCAATCAATGCCTCAGTGACATTACAGAAGCCTTACATGGGCTGGTCCATCCATCTTTAGGGAAACACAAACTCTAGTGTTGGCCGCAGTGAAACTGATTAAACACCTCTGGTGCAAGTCCGGGGGAGCCATGCCTCTGGAATGTAGACTCTCCCTGAGGCTACGTCACAGAGAAGAGCTCTCAGAGGCAGTTTGATAGACTCTCTCCATGGCCTTTCCGCTCGAAGCCCGGAGGAGCTCCTAAGGAAGGTTACAAGGGAGTTGATGCAGGAACAAATACCCCAAGTTTACCTTGTAAGTGATACAGCTCTCTCTGATGCCATTATGGCCGTTCATCTTCCCACCAACTTCAAGATGTTGCTAGTCAAGCCTTACAGTGCTCTCTCAAACTCCTAGGAGCATCTCAACAAGTTTGGGGTTATGATGGCCTTCACTGGAGTAAGTGACCGCATCTTAGCGAGGGCATTCGTGTCCAACCTAGAGGGCCTAGTCATGACTTAGTTCACACACCTACTAAAGAAAACAATTGGCAGTTTCTGTGAGTTGGGCAGAACATTCATTCACCATTTCATGAGCAGTAGGGCATACAAAAAATCTTCGATTAGCGTAATGTCTATATGACAGCATTCAGAAGAGTTGCTTCAATAGTACCTCCGACACTTCAACCAAGGGAGTGTTCCGGTAGAAAAGCCGAATCCTAACATGTCTTTCGCCGCACTCCTCTCCAGAATTAGAGATCATGAGCTAATGAAATCTGTGACGGTTGTAGACACTACATATTATCACCCCCAACGATAACGACAACAGGACGTGGATTGGCATTGTACCTCTCAAGAAAGACTCACCCCCACAACAACCAAGCTTCCCCCGTCATGACCCTGATAAGGTTCGGATAACCAACTTTGAGTGCAAAGTACTTGACATTAGCTAATGGTGCAGAAGCAGCTTTAAAAAAAGACTATTGATATCCCCCCAACATCAAAACGGTATTAACAATTATCTTGAATTTTAAAATATATTTTGGACCAAAACATGGACCACCACATGTATCATTGGATAGTGCTCGGAAATATGTTTCCAATGGTATATTGCATGAAAAAGTGTGATGTTCGGATGTAAATCAGCCCCCAAAACTGCACTATAGGTCATCCATGGATGACAAAATGATCTGCGGATCACATAAGTGATCCATGGATCCATCGATCACAAAGTGATTCACGGATTACTTTTACCTCTCTCCTTTATCCATTAAGGATCCGAATTTTTAGAATCAAGAGTCTTTTTCGGAAGTTTTTCCCCTTTTCGGAGTTATCTGCACACCTCGAAGCCCCCTTCCCTAGCAGACAGTCCCTCAATAAGCCCCTCGAAGTCCCAAGTCTACAAAAAGGGAATCTCCCCAATTTGGCCTAGAAATGCGTGCTTGATCCACTACTAAGCTCAACCATTTTTAGGAGGTATAGTCCTTCAAGAGAGAGAAAAATGGTTAATCCCCCTCCCCCTGAGCTGGGGTTCTACCAAAATTTTGTCGACAAAGTTCACCTAATAAGCCAAAGTTGTGCCAAAATTTCGTCGACAAAGTTCACAAAATAACCCAGAGTTCTGCTAAAATTTCTTTGCAAAAGTTTGCAAAGAAGTAGTGGAATCTTCCCTCTTCCATCCTCGCTGGGGCTGTACTTAGGTATGTCTACCCCTCATTTCATTTTAAATTCAACATAATGTAGGCCTTTAAAGTAACTTGCTTTAGTGCAAATATAATGTGTCGGCATATAAATAAATTAGGATTTATATCATGAATATATGAGTAAATGTTAACCTTGCATGTTTTTTTTTTTTTTGATAAGTTGATCATCTTATTGCTAAACGAGGAAAGAAAACAAAAATATATACAAGGCGAAGGCTGCCTAAAGAGCCTTGGGCCTAGGCTCCCCAAGACTCAATAGGCTCCTAGACTAAGGCAATAACCAAGGCCCACCGCCCACCCAAACAATTCCTTAAGGACCCCATGAACACAAATGAAACACAAAGACCAAAAGACCCCTCCCTCCACACCAGTCATCTCCCCAAGACATTACTCCTCTCAACTCACATAGGATGCACTCCCCAATTCTGGACTAAAAACATATTCCTTGAAGATCTCGTTCCCTTAGGGGTGCCAGCTCTACATCTATCCTCGACGTCCGCTTTAATGTCTCTGATGAGGCAAGGCATAGTCTTCATTTTATCTCTAAAGATCTGGAAGTTTCTCTCCTTCCAAATGTGAGAAACCGTTGCACAGAAGGCCAACTTAGCAATACACCCAATTGAATCTCTCTTTAAGGTCTTGGCAATCCATTCTGCTTCCACAAGAATACCATTACTAGGCCTTCTAGTCGGAGAACAAAGGCTCAATATATGTCCCCAAATCTTTTTTCTTAAAAGAGTACTCAAAAAACAAGTGGTCTCTATTCTCTACTCCCGCCCAACAAAAAGTATAGTTTGGAGAAATCATCACCTTACGTTTTCGGATCTGGTCTTTGGTTGGTAGCCCCTCAACCAAGCATTTCCAAGTTGTTACAGATTGCCTGGGAATATAGTTGTCAAACCATATTGAACCTGTCTAATTAACTTTTGGGTAAGGAACACTCACTATGCTCCAAGCAAAATTTGTAGAAAAGACCCTTGACGGGGAGCCAGCCCATAAGATAGAATCATCTTATAGATGACTATGTCTACTGATTTCTGTAAGTCGTCGCCAAACCAAGGAAAGCTCTGAGGAAGTAGGAGGACCATGGTTCCACATTCCATCCACCACAATAGACTTCACCAAAGCCACCTTGTCTAAACCAGTCATATCTGATGCGATCCCCAAATCTATTTAGAAGAACTCCTTCAGGGTGCCAAGGATCCAACCAAAGATGCATATTTGAGCCATTCCCAATTTTGTGATGTATAAAAGGTACCACAAGCACCCTATATTTCAACATCTTTTGCCACACCCAAGAGGAGTTAAGGATTGGTTGGACAGTCCATATGGAATCCACTCGCAAGTATCTATGCTGAATCCACTTCACCCAGAGCGAGTCTTTTTTTTAGGCAACCCACCAAATTTGTTTCAGATTGCCGGCAATATTCATATCCATAATGCTTCTCACTCCTAACCCCCTTCATTTTTAGGTTTACAAATATCACTACAAGAAATGAAATGAAGTTTCCTTTCCATTAAAGGCCCCGACTAAAGAAATTTAGCAAACGTTGACTCCAACTTCTTGATGACAAGACCAAGCAACTCGAATATTCCCAACCAATAAATATATCCTCCTTGGAGCACTAAGATAATAAGTTGAAGACGACTAGCAAATGAGAGGAAACGAGATTTCCAGCCTTCCAATCTCTTTCTAACCAAGTCAAAAAGGGGAGCACAATCACTCGATTTTAATTTTCCTGAAATCAAAGGAACCCCTAGGTACTTGATGGGGAGATGAGCTTCAGTGAATCCAAAGATCTGAATCAGAGAGCTTCGAATAAGATCATCCACACCCCCAATGATAATAGAGGACTTAGAGTTGTTAACTTTAAGACCCAAGACAATGGAGAAATAGCTAAGAGTCTCTAACACAACTGAAATGGATTCACTATCAGCTCTGACAAACACCATCAGATCATCTACAAAAACTAAGTGAGAGAGTTGTAGGGGTTTAGATCTAGGGATAAGTTGCATCCTCCTTTCCACAACCATTTGATTCAGCATCATAGATAAACCTTCCATGGCAAGAGTAAAGAGATTAGGGGATAATGGATCTCCATGTCTAATTTTCCTCTTTCCTACAAAAAAGCCCGCAGGACTCCCATTCATAAGAACTGAAAACATAGGGGTCATCACACATTGCTTAATCCACAAAATAAATCTCTCTGGAAAGCCCATAGTCTCCATCACATGAAAAATGTATCTCCAACTCATAGTATCATACGCCTTGTGGAGATCAATTTTAAGAATGGCCGAAGGGGGGGAGTTTTTGTATGTAATTCCTCTCACCACATCATGGCAAATAAGAATATTGTCAGCAATGGATCTCCCCTTAATGAAAGCTGATTGATTAGGGGAGACAAGAAATCCGACCACCTGCTGAATTCTATTGGCCAAAATTTTTGATATGATATTGTATAGTAAGTTACACAAAGCAATAGGTCTATAACCACTAAAATCCACAAGATTATCAGATTTAGGAATAAGAGTAATGAAAGTAGTATGTTGGTATAGGACATCTTTTGAGAGAATATTTGAATCTTAGCATCTAGCAGAAAGACCGGCTCATCCGGGTGGAGTGGGTGTGTAAAACCTTCTCACCTCACTAACCTAACCTCTTACCCAGACTCTGGCCAGACCATATGGAATCAATTATAGCCCTATCTTTTAACCGAGATGTGGGCTACTCACATTGGGTCCTAGGCCTATAACAACCTAGGTGGCGACTCCTTTTCCTTTTTAAATCGTGCATCCCACACACCCCCTTCTCTTTGAGTCATTAACAAGGACCAACCCCTCGCCCACTGACACCCAAAAAGTGTTGTCCAAGTGTGCATTGTACCTATAATGGCATCTACGTTGGGGACAATTTATGGTCAAGCTTTCAATACTAGATGCTTCTGTTTAAATGCAAAAATTTGTTGTATGGTAACATGTTTGGCTAACCCCTTTGTTTGTATCATGATTGTAGTAACTACAACATGCATCATGCTTGGAGTGAAATCAAAAGATGAGGGTACTCCATTACGGATCAAGAGAGTCAAGAACAACACAAACACAAGAACAAAGATAACGTGACCCTTCAAGGACGCAAGAAGATTTGCAACTCTTCAAGGAAGCAATGTAACTTTCCAGGGTTACAGGGTAGAACACTTCGAGGATCCAAAATACTCAACTGAGTAATATTTCATTAATCACTTCTTCACCGCCTCAATGAGCATAGCTCTTACATTTTTATAAGGAACTAAAACCTTATTCTCAAGGCCTAATTGCAATCTATCCTATGGCTACGATTTTAGATCATAAAATAAAATAAAAGCTAACTAGGTAACCCTAATCGATAGAGGGCTCCAATATATAATAAATAAATAAATAAAACAGGGAGAAGACCCCTAAACCGTCTCTTGATTCTCCTTGCTTCTCAAGTAAATCTCCACACAGTTAGGTAAGGCTTGAGTTTGGTTTCCAAACTAATAAGAAAGCCAATTTGTTTTAGAATACTTAAAGGGGGTGTTTAGTTGCATAAATTTTTAGGTGCATGTATCGATTTTGGTGGTGCTTCCATAGAGATACTGTTAGTGGATTCGTTATCGTGCCAAATTAACTATTTGGTTACCCTGATTCTGTGGCCTGAATCATCTTGAATAACTATTTGGTTACCCTGATTCTGGGACATGAATCTTCCTGAATAACTGCTTGGTTTCCCAGAGTCTGTCAGTTGGATTCATCCTAAATCTACCTGAAAAAACTGTTTGGTTTACCATTTGTCTATCAATTGGGAAAATTTTAATAATAAGTAATTTTTTTGCTTGATACTTGGGGTGTCTAAAATGCACATTCATGCCATGTATTTGGGTACCCCACTCTTGGTTTGTAAATAAACAAATAGAGACACCTCTCCTTATGATGTCCATTAGTCAAGTCCCTTTAACCAAAAAAATTAGTCAAGGCCAAGTATTTGAACACAACCAATATACTTAATGGCAAATTAAAATCAAATTAATATTATTATTGCCTTGAAAATTGATTGGTTACCCTGAGCCTGTCAGTTGGATTCACTACTACTAAAATTTTGTTTTGTATGTGTGGGTTGTATGATCTTAAAGAGGTAATTGCAGCAACTGTTCCAGATGCCCATTAACGCATGCGTACGGTATTAGTATGGCCTATGATATGAGATAATCATTTGGAAGTATACCATAAGGACAAGCAATCCAAGAATTGGATTCTGATACTCAAAAGGAATTGTCTTTCCCAATTGATTATGTTTCCAAACATTAAGGTCTTTATTTATACTATGAAGTCCGATATACTCTAACAAAGCAAAAGTTAGAGTCTCACAAAAAAAAAAAAAAAAAGAGCAAAATCCAACTTCAAATCTACTGTTTCTTTCAATTGTTTACACAAGAAAATTAAATGGAAGAACTGGTCCTTGTCCCCTTCTCTTGCCACCACCCAAACTGCTTCACTTGTTAAGATCGAGTCTTTTAACAACATCAAGAACGTCCTCCAACGTCCTTGTATGCTGCTCTAATATCCTTGTGTGCTGTTCGGAAGCTCGAATTGTTTCTGTGAGGAGTCCTTGCAAATATTCCGTGGATGGATGTGGTGTTGGTGTGATAGTGGGTACACTTTCGAAAATATTCATTGCTTGAAGGTTTGAAGCCGAAGATTCACCCTCATCTATAAATTTAAACATCCCACAACCCTTGTGTTTCCCCTGTAAACAAATTAAAAAACCAAAGTGTAAAGAATTTTCTACATTTTTCGTTAATAATGAAATAATTAAAAAGTAATGGTTTGTGTAGACATACGTGCACCTTCTAACCTTGCACTGCCCTTTGCCACATTCACATATTCTTAAGTGGTTCATCCACATAAAAAAGAAATTGTGCGTAGGGTACTTGTCGAAACTTCTTCCCGGATTAGTATTAGTATTCGATGTCAATACTGTACATTCATGACCACATATGTCACATTTAGCCATAATATCCATTTGGACATAATTCAATATTGACCCATTGTTGTTTTTGTAGGTCACACAACGCTTTCAGCCTTGTTTTCTAGATTCTGTAATTATTCTGACACTGTTCCCATTCATATATCATTTGATATTGTTCTTTTATGGCACATGACTTTTCCTACCACTGTTCTTTCCTCTGTCATTGTCTCCCAACCTTTCACTTTTATGTTGTCCTAGAAGATGCTCTAGCATGAAATGGGATACTACACTAGGCCAGGAAGCAATATCACGTGGTCTCGACTGAGAAGCCACTTTTGTATTCCATGTTTTCGTTGCTTGTCTGATGGAAAGCATACAATCATTCAACATAAAAATTAATTATACAATCATTTAACATAAAATTAACAGCTGACCGAAATTCCACATCAACAAAACACCAAACATTACCATTAAAAAAATATACCCAAGATATAGTCAAGTATCCAAACACATCAAACCATAACTCAAATTTAAATTACAATAACAAACAAACCCATTATACCATTACATATCAAAGAAAATATATGTATATATATATATATCAATATCAATCATCCACATATTCATCTTCACTGTGACATCAGTCATATCTTCATCATCTCCATCTCCTGTCATCCAATTATCCCAAATGTTGCCAGTAATCTCCTCTTTTAATTGTTCCCAGTCAAAATTATCTTCAATTTCATCATCACTATCAACATCACCATTTTTCATGACATGTTACTCCATCGGTGGGTTGAGCATTGGAACTAGATCATGTATCTTCATTCTCTTGCACGAGGCACTCCTCTTCTTCAACACTATTTTGAGTAAGAATATGATTGTGTATAAGAACGTATGCTAGCACGATCCTGACTTGTGTCATATAAGGATATTCTGGCTGATTTTTCAATATTTTGAAGTGTACTTCAATAGAGAGAATGAATGTTCAATTATAGAGTGCAACTTGGAATGTCATAAGTTAAACAATTCCTTTTTATCAGCTGGTGACAAATTAGTGTTTCGCCACTCTTTCAGATGGTACCGAACATTTTGGTATGGTCTTATAAACCCCCTCTGGTTGGCAAACACAGTATCTACAAGATAGTATTTACCTCGAGGTACTACTAACTTTACTTCTCCTTCCCTGTGTATTTCATCATCTAATATTCAAGAATCTGATGTCGATCATTCCCACCAGAAAGTATGTATGTAAACTTCATGTTGAAATATTAGGCAGCTAGGATATTTTGAGATATATTTCCTTCCTATCATGAAATCTCTGATGTTGGTCAAACGAAACTCATGTTGGGATCTGTGCACCATCTATGACTCCAATATAATCCTTGAAGTATGGGTAGAAGCTCCTACAGTTATTTGATATTCGCTCATGCGTTGTGGTATTTGGAGGCTTCAATAAGTAGGGTACAATTTAAGTATTGCACCCAATACAATGTTAAAGTACCGCTTATAGTCTCACCTAAATGTCCAAAATTATGCACAACCACTCAGTTCTTAACATTGTAGCCAATTGTGTGTAAAATATGACAAGTTGTTCCTCCACTTGCACTGATTTGCTATCATATAGAAGGCCTCTCTCTTATATCATATGACATAAGCTAAAAAATGTTCTCTTGCTCATTCTTATCATGTCTCGACATTGTTAGAATAAATTGATCCAAATAGGGACAAAATCCCAAAAGCCAGGATCTCCATAGGGCGTTCAAGAACACAATCAAATAAATAATAAAAAACAGGGATAGAACCACCAACCTTGTTTCGCATCCATAGTGATGAGGATTGCAGCAAAAAATAAAGAACAAAGATCTAGGTGCTTCCCCTCTATTCCCAAAGTAACTGGCCTGATGAGAATACCGTATGCGCAGAGACGATAAACACTAAATATCTCCCTCTCTTTCTAGAATGCACTCCTCAATAGTGATTGAGAATAATTAGTTGTTATTGGGTAGAGGGGGGATCTAGCTCTCCTTATATAGTAATCCCTATAGGGTCTGACTCATCACAGTCCTAATAGGAATCTATCTGCTCACACTAAAGCTAGTCCACAGGATTCCTAATATAACTCAATGACCCCCTTAATTAGACCAATACCATAATTAGCCTGAGTTTTACTTTATTTAATGTTAGTCTATATTAGGGAATATATAATTATATTCCAAATATAATTCTAACATTCTTCCACTTAGACTTATATTAAATCATTCTTTTTAAAGAGATTTAAAAACAGTTTTGACCAAAACAAATCACACGCTAACAATTCTTTAAGAAAACTTTATGTGCACAAGTTTTAAAAACAAATTGGTCTAGAAGTCGTATTAGAAAATCAAACCTGTCCTGTAGAGTTTTAGACACCGAATTATGGCGGTAACTGCATCTATGATCAAGCGACATAGAGCCTTCCATGGTCACGAGAGCCCTCAACTCTACTAACATGGATGTAATGTGGTAGTGTGGCAACAAGATAATACTCACATAGTGATTCCTTATGTATTATCAATTTGTCAGTCCAAAATTTCTCTTCTTTAAGTGGCACAGGCTCACAAGAGAAATAATCTTTATGATTCTAACGAATCTGTATGTCTCATCTTGAATAACTTGAGTTTTACTTAATGTGTTACAAGACATACCTTTAGGCTAATAACTTAATGCCCCAGCCTTGCTTAAGGTTAACATATTCCTTAAGACTTTAAAATCAGAAATATATACATCATGTCAATGAATAAAACACCCATGTGTTTCAAAGAAGATTTTGCTTGCAATAACAACTGATGTATATAAGCTAAAATTTACCACACAGTAAAAATTACAGATGAAAAGAAACTTCATTTTACAATGGAGCCAAAACCAACTCCCACTAACCAACCTCATCCCATGATGCATCTAAGCCCATGCTTATGATATGTCTTTCAAAACACAAGGGCGAAGACCTTAGGTTAGGGAATCTATAACCATATCATTTGTACCAATATGCTCCACTGTAATGTCACCTTTTCTTACTGTCTCCTTTACGGTCAAAACTTGACCTTCATGTGCTTAGACCCCCTAAGTCCTTTATTGTTGTTTATAACCAACATAGCAAAGCTGTTATCACTATATATCTGGATGAATCTATCCACAAAATTTAAAATGGTCAACTACTTTATGAGATTCCTGAGTCAAATAACCTGAGTAGCGGCCCCATGACATGCTACAAAATTTTATCTATATAGTGGAAGTGGTTATCAATATCTGTTTTATGATACTGCCCTTACTGCCATCAGGAAAACATAACCAGATGTGGATCTCCTATCATCCTTACAATCAGCAAGGTCGCAATCTATATGACCCACTAGCTTGAGTTTAGGAATGTGTCTTTATGTTACATATAATCTTTTGTCCCCTTTAAGTACCTCAATACTTTCTTGACAACAACCTAGTGGCTAAGACCAGGATTTTACTAATATCTGCCAAGAAGACCCGTCACAAAGGCAATATCCAGTCTGATGCAGACCTGAGCATACATAATACTACCTAGTGCGCTAGCATAAGGCACCTTCTTTATTTCATCCTTCTCAGTTTTATTTTTCGGGCATTGTGTCGAGGTCAGTTTGTCACCCCTGAGAATAGGAATATTCTCAGGTTTGCAATCCAGCATACTGAACCTCTCATAAATACGATCAACATAAGCCCTCTGAGAAAAACTTAGTAAACAGCGAGAATGATCCCTATGGATCTCAATGCCAAGGACAAAAGAAACCTCACCAAGGTCCTTCATGTCAAATTTCCTAGATAATAGTTGCTTTCAGTTATGCAACATCCCTAGGTCACTGCTAGCAAGCAGGATGTCATCCACATAAAATATGAGAAAACAGAATTTGCTCCCACTGACCTTGTGATATATTCACTGATCCACTTTGTTTTCCACAAAATCGAATGAAGTCATGACACTGTCGAACTTCAAATACCACTGCCTGGAAGCTTGCTTAAGATCGTAAATTGACTTCTTGAGTCTACACAAGATGGTCTGAACCATCCACCGTAAAACCCTCAAGTTTAAATCAACAAGCTCCCACTCAACATTATGTTTCATCGATTGCACCTCATCTCTCATCACATCTAACCACAAATCTAACTGAGAACTAGAAACAATGCCCGAATAAGTAACTGGATCAACCACTCAACCGATGTCATAGTCATGTTCTCCCAGATAGATCTCATAGATAGATGGTATTTCTGAATTTCTCTCCCTGATGGATTTTCGTAATGGTGCTACCACTGCCTCACCCTGAATCTGAGAAATCTCAGCTGAAACTGCATCAATGATAAGATCCTCAACTGCATCCTGATTAAGAGGAATCTCATCAGGTGCTACATGAATGTCAAGGACCTTAGCAATATCAGGCTCCTGAACTCCAATAGGTGTAACTAATGGCATAGTATGCCCCACATCCGTCTGAATAGGTAGAAGAACAGGTACCAATGTACCAACCATGTCACTATCTTGAACAGTCTGAGAACAATCATTCTTTTCGGTCATATCAAATTCTAGAAACTTCGCTGTCTATGAGTCCACAATCCTAGTGCCTCCCCAGGGATTATAAAATTTATATCCCTTCGAATGATCTGGGTAGCTAACAAAATAGTAATGAGTAGTCCTGGGATCCAACTTGTTCAAAGTCAAATAATATAGTTTTACTTCTGTAGGGCACCCCCAAACTCTAAGGTAGATTAAACTGGGTTTTGTATCTACATGGTTAAGGATATAAGGAGTAGTTTTCAAAACCTCTCCCATAAGAACTTAGGTGAATTTGTCTTACTAACCATACTCCTCACTAGTGCAGTTATGCCTTTCGGCCACACCATTTTGCTCAGGACTTCCTGGCATAGGTAACTGACCAATTATCCTAGAGTCCTCTAGGTATTTAGCAAACAGGCCCTTAAGCTGTCCAGCATCGCCATGTCTGCCATAATACTCACCCCCACGATCGGATTTAATAATTTTAATAACTTTTCCCAACTGTTTCTCAACTTCAGTCCTAAAAATCTTGAACATGTCAAGAGATTCAGACTTTTCTTTAATTAAGAATAGATAGCCATTATTGGGAATAGTTGTCTATAAAAGTGATGAAATAAAAATTTTTACACAATTTGGCTGAATAGGGACTACTAATGTCAGTGTGAATGACCTCCAACAGGTCAGAACTACGGACTACAGTTTTCTTCTTTATCTTGGTCATCTTTCCTTTACAATAGTCTACATAAGTTTCTAGATCACTTTCGAGAGTAGGTGGGATGACAGACTTTATCAGCCTTTTCACTCTTGCCTTAGAAATATGACCTAACATCTTATGCCACAATGTGAAAGACCGTTCTTTAAGTAAGGGTCTTTTGGAAACAACGTTTTCAACTTTATAGGAGGCATAGATATCATTGGGAGATAAACACAGTCTGTACAATCCATTGGACATAATGCAGGAACCAACTTTATTTGAAACAATAAAAAAAAAAATAGTAACAACCAATGTCCAACTCTGAAAAATGAAATTAAATTTTGCCTGAAGGACGGTACATAAAAAGTGTTCTTTAAAGTCAAATTAAAACTAGAAGCTAGTAATAAAATGATATCTCCCACGAACTCTACATCAACATATCCATCGTTCCCTACGATAAGCCTTGATTCATCCTGATTTGGCCTCCTCCAATTTATGAATCCCTGTATGGTGAAACCAAAATAGTTAGTTGCTCCGCCATCTAGCCTCCAATAACTGGATGAGGCTTCTAGTAGATTGGATTCACAAACAAAAACCAAGAATCAATACCTGATGGCTTGGGTTTTGATAACCAAGTCTTGTATTTGTTGTAGTCCTTTATGTGACCCTTCTACTTGCAAAAGAAGCAGCGATCACTCTCTTTCTTAAAAGAGTCTTTCTTGGGTCCCAAATTGTTAATCCGATCGCATTCTTTATTGGCAGACTTATGAGTATGGTTTTTAGACTTTTCACTCTCATGGGATTTGGAAGTAACAAAGGTAGTATAGAATTTATCTTTCTTTAGTTTCTCTTTTTCAAATACAACCCTAGAAAGGAGGTCATTAATACTCCAGACACCATCCTGGGAAAAATAGTTGGTTTTGATGATGTCAAACTCAGAAGGTAGGGTATTAAGAACTTGATGAATAATGAAGGTATTAGGAAGAGCAACATTCAAGGCTTTGATTTTGGTTTGATAGTCAACCATCCAAACAATATAATCCCTAACACCCCCAGAACTATGATATTCCATATTAAATAGCCATTGTAGAAGTCTCCCAATCTCAGCATTCGATGAAACTTGGTATCTCTTGGAAATTGCATCCAGCAACTCCCTGGTAATACATTTATTAGGCAGACCACTCTTTAGGTGTTCCAGTATTGACCTCTTTATAGACAGTACAGCTAAGCGATTACTCTTTTTCCATGCAGAATGCACAAATTTTTCATCATCAGTACTATCATCTGTTAGGTCCATTGGTTTATTTATAACAAAGGACGTATGCACATTCGTCATCTCCATGGCAAACATAATATCCTCTTTCCACTTCTTAAAATTTGACCCAGTAAGAATCTCAATAGTGACCATGTTATTGTTGACAGAAAAAATGACTTAAAATTTAAACAACGAACAGTACAACAATCAACATAATACAAGTATAGCTTGAAACCTTATAAGCTAATGAGAATTTTACACACATCGTTGTGAAAACACCTTTGGGCTGAATTCCCAACATGCAATTGTAAAAATTCCTACATACCAGTGGTCATGGGAATACAGCTCAACTTTCAAAATCCACCACCTTTGGGTGTGCAGAATTCTAGGGTCAGCATATTCACATGCATACTATATATGTACCCCTTCAAGTACCAATACATGATCACCACCTTTGGGTGTATGACCACACATCAGAGTTAAAGGACATCCCACAACTGTATGAGACCGGTGTTTCACAAATCTAACAAGGAAGGTCGCTTTGGCTGCTGCATCCTATCGAACCCATGGAACCCTCTCTTGGGATTTTCCAAAATTACTTACATCCTTAAACAAATTGTGTTATTTTATAATTTATGACAAGGGGCTTAACTGTCTCAAAATTAACACAAATATGCCAACAGTATTATTCATCAAAGCAAGTATTCCAGCAAGTTAGAAAATTAGTTCGGTTCCCAATGGAACGAATCGACAAATTCCAGAATAGGGCATGCATCAAAAGAATACCAAGAATATTTAAAATATGCATATCTGTTTTTAATGTCTTAAAACTAACACAAAATCCAACGATTCTATTCATCAAGGTAGGTATTCCAGCAAGTCAGAAAATTAGTTCGGTTCCCAATGGAACGAAACGATAAATTCTAGAAAAGGATATGCATCAAAAGAATACCAAAAAAAATAAAAATTATGCATATCTGATCAAAACATAGGGCACCATTGTGTAGAACACAAATAAACAGAGCCAACGCAAAAAACGGGACCCCAAACGGAGTCTTGTAGCCCCCAGAAAGCCCGGTCAAAGTTTTCAGCCCAAAACGGTTGACTGTACTGGTTCGACCGGTCCGAATGGTCAAACTGGTTCAGTCAAACCAAACCAAACCAAACCGGTTCATACCCAGTCCAACCATTTTGGGTCGACCCAATCGGGTCAATGGGTCGGGCAAACGGGTCAGGAACCGGGTCGACCCGACCGGCACACGTTAGCAAACCCCTTAAATTTTTTTTTTTTTAAAAAAAAACTCAGCCGGAGAGTGAGGTCCACTCGCCGCTGCCACTGGCGCGTGAGAGTGCGTCCGGCTGCAGATGGCGGCGATCCACCTACCGAAATTCTCAACTCTCTAAGCTCTACACGCCTGTGCCTTCTGTTTCGACTTTCGTCGGAGAAAAATTCCTGCAGTAAGCCGTGTCTGTACGGGTTTTTTGAAAAAATTAAAAAACCCTAAAAACCTTGATTTAAATCGAATTTTTTTTGATTCCCTTAGCATGTTCTATTATTTTGAATTCATATAGGTTCAAGAACGGATCTATGGAGTCTCTGATACCACATGTTAGAATAAATCGATTCGAATAGAGACAAAATCCCAAAAGCCAGGATCTCCATAGGGCGTTCAAAAACACAATCAAATAAATAATTGAAAACAGGGATAGAACCACCAACCTTGTTTCGCATCCATAGTGATGATGATTGCAGCGGAAAATAAAGAACAAAAATCTAAGTGCTTCCTCTCTATTCCCAAAGTAACTGGCCTGATGGGAATACCGTATGCGCAGAGACGATGAACACTGAATATCTCCCTCTCTTTCCAGAATGCAGTCCTCAATAGTGATTGAGAATAATTAGTTGTTATTCGGTAGAAGGGGGACCTAGCTCTCCTTATATAGTAATCCCTATAGGGTCTGACTCATCACAATCCCTATCTGCCCACACTAAAGCCAATCCACATAGGATTCCTAATATAACTCAATGACCCCCTTAATTAGACCAGTACCATAATTAGCCTGGGTTTTACTTTATTTAAAATTAGTCCATATTAGGAAATATATAATTATATTCCAAATATAATTCTAACAGACATGTCTTGTTGGAACCACCAATAATTCGATTTGTTTCACCAAAGCCATGGAGACACTCACCATGATAAGGCTTTTTTCAGAGGAACAATTTGTTAAATTGCTCCACTGCCATAACAACAGCAGTAGCTACAGAGATAATTATTTTCTAGAAATCTTCGTAGGCCTTATCGTTCTCATGATCGCTATCCATTTATACGTAGATCTACATTTCAAAAGAAACCTCATAGTTCAAATCAGAACATACTAAGAAACTAAACATAATTCAGTTTAAGAATTGAACTTAACACTATAGCAGCAAGATAAGATCAGAACCGGTGAACAATCACAGAGTTGAAATAACAGATTTTTATTCTAACTGGGAAAATCAGTTAATTCTTTAGTGAGAGAGCTAATTCTCACTTGACTTAGAGGTTGCAGATGTGTTGGCTAAGAAAGGGGTTGTCAGACCTGAATCTATTTTTTGGAATAATATTCCCTGGTGAGTTGTAAAGAAGATAATCATTCCCATACATCAGGCCGGAATTCCTCTATATATTCTCTGTTACATGCAACAACTTTGTTTGTTAATCTGATTCTAATTATGGTTGTTTCCATAGTTTCCGTTGATCTGTTTTGGTCCTGATTTGATAAATCAGTTTCTATTTTTTTTTTTTTTTTTTAATAATATTTTTGTCCTATCTCTTATATAGTTCCCTATTCTGCGGACATGCTACATTAGACTGCATAGGGTAAATTCTTATTCTGTTTTCAGAGACATACTGCAAAACTGTGCTACAAGTACTAAACTTCTAATCTGATATATATTATTTGTCCTCTAGTTGTTCTGTTGAACTGTAACCTATGATCTTGTTTGAGCTAAACTCCAACTGGTTTTCCTGCTTCAAATTAGTCTTCATTAAAGTTCGTACATGGCATACATAACCTGTGGGTTAGGGTGCTGAAACCTTCTCACTGTATATGGTTTCTCAAAGATCAACCTACCATTTTTCATCCCACAAAATTACCAACTACATTTACTTAACTCCAATAACCCTGTATTAGTTTTGGGGTTCTTGTGCCCATTTTATAATTTGGAAGGTAATAAGTAACAAAGTTAACAAGGCATAGAGAACAGTCTAGGCGGGACAATATAAAACAAAAGTATCATATCAGTTCATTAACACAGACCATACTATTTATAGAACACAAATGTACGTAGCAACGAAATAAAGGAAAGCGGCCTCACAATAAGCCCAATCCATATAGGTAAGGATGTAAACGGATCAAATTCAGTCAGATAATGGCATTATCATATTCACATCCGATTATATTCGGACGGATTCATATAATGTCCTATCGGTTTTCAGACGGATTCGGATAGTTTTTGGATAATGATTTTTTTAATACGGTTTCTCCTAAATGGATATTAACTTGGATCAAATACGAATTTTCGACTATCCGTTGACATCTTTACCGTTTCTATGATGAGGGTTAGGATTGAGACTTGAGAGTTCAACAACTACCCTTTCTTCTACTCTTCTTTGTCTTTGATTTTTTTACGTTTTGTACTTTTGATTTTCTTGTATTTATTTTAATAGATATGTGATTCCATGTATCACATTGCATTTTTTTGCTAAAGGTCAGCAATGTATTTATGTAATGAAAAAAATGAACATAGTACAAGAAAGAGATAGTCTAAACCATATACTGGACCTTCTTGGCTTAGGTACCAGTAGTACAAAAGAAACGCCACTGGGGCTTAGCAGTTACGTAAACCTATAATATGGGCCGCCAAGGGCTTCCCAATTCACCGCTTGAGTAATGTTATCCGGGGCAGATCCAATAGCTTGTGGATCGATTTTTAGCTGCATATTTTGCTAGCCCATCTGCTACGCTGTTGGCTTCTCTGTAGCAGTGGGTTAGCCGACAATGTATCGAGCCTAGGTAGGGTGTAATCGTCCACCAAACCTGCATAAAACTCCAAGGTATGTTGCGTGATAGGATGCTTTGTATCACAGCAGCTGAATTGCTTTCAATCCAAATCCTATCGCAGTTTAGCTCTTGGGCTTGCTTGATTCCATCCATAAAACAATATATATAAACCAATAGAAAATCTAGAAAAAGAATCACATTATCTTAACTAATAAAATTACAAAAATAAGATAAAAAAATCCAATAAGGTAACTCAAAAGGATAGACTGACGCAAAGATATATTTCAGATATTTTATTAACGTCGGATTGCTAAACAAAAGGGATAACAATTGGTCGGATAGAAGGATTGTCATATTCATATCCGATTAGTTTTAGACGGATTCAGATTCTCCTAAACGGATACGAACGCGGATCGAATACGGATTTTCGAATATCCGTTGACATCCTTACATACAGGGTCTATTCCTTGGTTTGTTAGACAACACTGGAATGGTCTCCAACCCTTCCTTCAAACCATTCATTAGAAGATTTCTCACTATTTTTGGGAAGCCAACACAGTGGCAGAATTTCTTGCATAATCAACGGCGACATATGGTGTGTCTACTCCCTGGGTTTCTGATTTCCCTCATTCTATTAATCAGTCATTGATAGAGGATGCATTAGACCGAGCAAGGTTCAAATTTTTCTAGTGTGAGTTTTTTTCTCAGATTGTTGCTTGGGTAGGGTATTGTCCCTATATTTGTGCCTTTGTATTCGTCTGGGTATGCCTGGATGTTAAATAATTGTACCATTTTTTCTTTGATAATCTAATCTTTGTTGACCTTTAGCAAAAAAAAAAAAAAACATTTTGAGAAGGATAATTGTAACGCCCTCGAAACCACCCTAGCGGTTTAGGGACATTTACGGTTTACAAGATCTCAAGTTAAAGGTTATGAACCGCAGCAGAACCAAAGACAAATACATTAATGTAAAATGTTTAAACTAAAGATGTTCCATTAATATAAATGTTTTAAAGTTACTGAGATGAAAATTACATCCTTGAAATCTCAAATAATAACTAAAAGTTTAATTCCAAATTGCATGAAACCTCAAAATAACATAAGTCTTAAAGCATAAAAGTCTTAAATTCAAAGTCTAAAGCTAAAGAGTATGGTCCTTAACGCCATCATATACATAGTCATCTCCAAACTCCATCATATTTGAAATGTGGTGGGGGTAAGCTTCGGGAAAAGCTTAGCAAGTACAATACATGATTCCACAGGTTTAAAAATAATCATGCAAACAAGTCCGAAAGACATACATATAATGTAAGATATCTAGTATCCTATCAGGAAAAATGTGCATCACCATAATCATAGTGTATCATCAAACAGATAAGCTAATATGGTAATGCTCATCGAAACAGCAATAAAGACAGTAAATAATAAAATGATGAAAGTAAAGGCAGAAGATAATTACGTCTCTCATGTAAAATCGACTAGTAGAGCGATTGCAATTATACACTGATCATGGCCCTTGTGATAGCAGCACATGCAACAGTCATGAACTACATCATCCTACCGTCCCACTTAGTCAAACTGAAATGATTGATACTATCAGTGACCTATAGTAACAGTAGCTCTGCAATGCCCCCAAAGGTTTTACCAGCACGCTTCTCAAACTTGAATACTATGGTATGAAAGCACAATATTCGAACAAGGAAAGTCATCTTACATTGTCCCCACACGTAAGCCCATGCAGGTAAGGCAAAGCAAATCAATAAAATATCCTATACCATACAAACAATTTTCAGAATAAAGGTTAGCTACACCTCAACTCCACCCTACGATGTACTAACGGTAAAACGAACTAAACATATGACAATAGGATTTTTATGTGAAAACAGAATTTTTAAAGCACCAATAAGTATCCAAGACATGCACTCATAATCGTGAAGATCAAACAATAATCTCCAATCAAATGGTAAGCAAATTCTCCAATTCTCTTGGAATGTAACTACAAGCTTTAAATAAAAATAACAAAATAGAATTTTATGCACAACAAATTGTATGAATTTGTCAATTAGGAAGCACTGTTCAAAGCACTTCGTCATACTATCACAATCAAGTATAAATTTTATCTTAAGAACATGCACAATTTTAATGAAAATTTCAGCAGCACCTATCTTTAATTAAACAGTGAAGAATAAAATGCTCTTCTCAAACACTCAAGTGCATGCATCAATTAAGCAATATAAAAATCTGATATGAGCATCAAATAAGAAACTAAACAAGAGACACGAAAATAAAATTCTGGTTTGACATATATAAAAATATCAAGTAAAATCATGCACAGTACTCACCTCTTCAAGAAAATCTGATTTGACAAAAACACCAAAAGTTGTTGGAATCCCAAGCTTGCTAAGTGCTCTAATGGTGATGATCTTCCTCTTCTAGGGTTGAGAAGCTTTAAAGGAGTTCAAGGAGTAAGGTAATAATGAAATCAACTTCAAGGTATTGTTTAAATTCGGATTTGGGAAACATTGATTTTTGACAGAAAAACCTACCTTCAGTAAATCTGCGATATCACTATTCTCCGATCTCCGATTAGGATGATTCTAGTTGGGTTACGAAGCTAAGAGACGAGGCTAGGTTTTATTATGAAATAGAATTTTCTCAATTCGACTCCAAAAAGGGTCAAAATTGACCGTCAAGTGACTAGTCCTACACAGTCCAAATCCCCCTCTTCTCCTTCCTTCTTCTTCTCTTCTCTTCTTCTTCCACGATCTCTCTCTCTCTCACGATTTTGATAAAGTGAAACGGGTTTGGGTTTTGGTAATGTGAATTTAATCCTAACAAGAAAGAAGGAGGTGGGAAGAATTTGATTTAGCCCTTAACTAGATCTCTTTACTTGCCCTCCAATGAAAATATTTTAAAATGAATCTTGACTTAAAATTTTTAAATTTAAAAATAGTTTAATTGTATCTACATTCCTTTTATTGTTGAGATTTTATTTTATGAGGATTCTCTCTCTCCAGGATTGAGTTTCCATCGTGGAAGCCCCCTTTTAAGCCCAATTTATTAAAAAAAATTCTTAAACTCCACCTCTCAAGAATAGGAACATAGACCTCTAGCCACTTGAACTAAATGTTCACTTACTAGGCTAAACTAGAAATTATGCTATAGACGTACAAAATCAAATATTTATCCTAATTAGTCCTAATTACATATTAGGCAAAATAATATTATAAGTCAAAATAAAGAGGCACACTAGGGTTCACTACTTACCAAGATTATGTAAGTGCAACTCCCAACCAGTCCAAATTTCTCACACTTCAACTTGCCCTAACCCTTAAACAGGTGAAAAGACAAAATACCCTTAGGCAAAATTTAAGGTTTAACAACTCTCCTCCCCTTCAAAAATTTTGTCCCTGAAATTCCATACCTAGATTACCGAATAAATGTGGGATATTACAATTATTGCAACATAGAAAACAAATATGGAGACTGAATCTTGAACCCAGACCAGATGAAGAATCTCGTTGTACACTGACTAGAGTCACAGGTCTAATTTAATCGCAGCATTCTTCCTGGCACCAGACATGTAAATCGCTAAATCCATCAACAGGTTAAGAAGAAATCAAGAAACCAAAACCCTAAAATGTAGAAGAGTAAAAGAAATCCCCAAGAAAACCAAAATCCCAAATGAAAACCAAACCTCTTTTTCTGCAAAAAAAAATGTCCGAACCCTAAGACCAATAACCGAAAAAACGAATAAGTTGGGAAGAGGTGATGGGAGTTGCAGAAAATAAAGAAGACGAAGACAATACCTCGAGTTGCAGAAAATCGAGAAGGGTTCTCCGTTTCAGACTTGGCTACTAGAGTTCTTCAGACCTTGTAATTGTTCTTAGTCTGATAAAAGTGATTCCAAGGGAATCTCTCGTATTTTATACTTAGGGTAGATTTAGGTGCTTCAAATCTGAGTTCACCTATTGAGTTGAATTCACCAATGATTCACTTTTATTAAGAAAAAGATGATTATGGCTGATTCACGTTATTCTAATACGAATCACTTAAAATGCAACCAAATGGTTTAAAAAAATCAAATTTAAGATTCTATAGAAAGACATCCTATGGATTTACACAACCAAACACTCAGTAATATAGTGGGGAGGGAGAGAAAGAATTCCATCTGAATGACTGTGAGTCGTTCACATACGTTCACGTACATGAACATTTCCTGCACTCAAATCCTCTATCCCTATCCATAACGTGCTCAACATTGGGTCTTCTAGAAGGCTGTTGAGTCAGCCTATAGTTGACACAACAAGACGCTGGAATACTTATTGGGCCTGCATCAGACTTCCACGGATTCATTGTTAAATGATTCAATAGCCTATAGCCATATATGTATTTATCGTAAAATCCTACCAACATGCTCTAATAGGAATATAAAATTTGGCCATTATGTTCCTCTCAACGTGTATGATAAATAGCTCTTGAAAGCTTAGGAATTCAAAGGTTACTTTCGGGTCCATTTTCTTGTCCTCTGATCGTTCCTTATTTTTTTTTTAAATGGGAGGGATATATTGTTAATTACTACGGTCAAGAATCAAGATCAGATATATTCGTTTGGAGAAGCCTACCTGTTAGAATAAATCGATCCGAATAGGGACAAAATCCCAAAAGCCAGGATCTCCATAGGGCGTTCAAGAACACAATCAAATAAATAATAGAAAATAGGGATAGAACCACCAACCTTGTTTCGCATCCATAGTGATGATGATTGCAGCGGAAAATAAAGAACAAAGATCTAGGTGCTTCTCCTCTATTCCCAAAGTAACTGGCCTGATGAGAATACCGAATGCGCAGGGACGACGAACACTGAATATCTCCCTCTCTTTCAAGAATGCACTCCTCAATAGTGATTGAGAATAATTAGTTGTTATGGGTAGAGGGGGGACCTAGCTCTCCTTATATAGTAATCCCTATAGGGTCTGACTCATCACAGTCCCAATAGGAATCTATCTGGGCCACACTAAGCCAGTCCACATTAGACTTCTAATATAACTTAATGACCCCACTTTATTAGACCAAAACCCTAATTAGCCTGGTTTAGGGATTTAATTATGTCCATATAGAATTTTATTAGAACTAAAATTCTAACACTATCTCCATGAGCGATGTAGGGGGTTTGGCTAGGGTTTTGCTGCCGGAGGGTTACAGGGAGCATGGGGTGGGTGATCCGTGTGCGTTGGAGTTGGCAGGTGGTGTGGAGTTGGGCGAGTGGGATGATCCTTTGTTGCTAGGGGAGACCCACCTCATCCCTCGCAGGAAGGTGGGGGCCCTGCAACTCTTTTGTCTCGGTGCAGGTAGTGAATAATGGGGGTGTGGCGATGCCGCAGCAGTCTGGGCAGAGGAGATCATTTGCAGCAGTGGTGGGTCATCCCACCTTACCTCAGGTGGCGAACCTGTCGGAACTAGTGACGGACGAGGGAGGGCTTACCAGAATCAGAATTCCTCAAGCGGGGTACGAGGCTCAACTGGAGCTGCATCGTTTTGCCCTACTAGGAAGGATGAATTTTAGATGAACTACCATGGATTCTCTGCGAAGGTTAGGTTCCAATCAGAGGCAGACATGGCGATGGTATGGAAACGGGGACCTGTTCCGGTGGATGGGGCGTTGCTGCGTTTCCAACAATGATGGCCAGAATTCAAGGTGGAAGAGGAGGACATTATGCATGCCCTCACCTGGATCAGGTTCCCTAATCTCCCATAGGAATATTGGCACGAGGAAATTCTGCTGTCCATGGAAAAAGCAGTGGGTAAGCCCATTGCGATCGATCGACATACGAAGGAGTCCCACTTTGGCCATTTTGCTCGGGTTTGTGTCGATGTGGACGAGGCGGGGCCCAGGGTGCAGGAGATATATGTAGAAAGGACCATGCCCAAGTCATCAAAGCTGTTTATGTTCAAAGGTTGTGGAGTTTGAAGACCCACCGTCACGCTGTGGTGGGTGTGGCCATTTTGGTCATAGGGCTGGAAGCTGTCTGGCAGGCGACCGTGAGAGAGTCCCTACGGCAGTGCAGGGGGCAGGGAGGTTGAGGGCTTGCAGGGAGAGGCTCGCCGAAGCACGGAGGGCGGCGAAGAGGGAGGAGGAGTCCTAGTAGGACTGTTCCTAATTCTCAGGCGCGAGTTCAGGGAAGGGAGGTTCGTGTTACGGCTCCAGATTCCTGTTTGGTTACAAATAGGTAATTGGGTCCAACTAACGTGTTGGTTGAGGATGGTGGGCCAGCTGGCCCTTTGAATTTGGAAAGAGAAGGTCGTTCAAGGGAGTAGGTGTTGGACAAGTGTGTGTCCATCAAACCCGGTTCAGTCCGGTTCAACTGGTTCACCTTTGTATTGAACATTTATACATTTTAGTTTAATATTGTCACATGCGATATAAACTTTTTGAGCATTATGTGTCCGTAAGTTATACTTAAAATGGTAGTCACGACTAGGGTTTGGGCTGGGCACCCTTATCATATGGTTGTCGCATTGGGTATGCCTAGACATGTGATGTCAGGGTACGAATGTGAGTGCTCACATGTTTGATGTGTGCATTGGCGAAGAATCTACTTTGTCGATTCCCTCATGTATTACTACCAGATATAGGAAGGGATAGACATGTGTCACCGACACCCTGTACCTGAGGGAACCCTGTCACTGCAAAGTGTGATCGCATTCTTTGGTTCATCAATGACTGAGACTCAAGCGAGTCAAAGCCGGTGTTCTGGGAATGTGTGAACACTTTGTGAGTGAAGGAGTTATCCAACACGGTCACCACTGCCCGATTGGGGAACACCAAGATAGAGACTGTCTGTGCATGGTCGGATCAGAATCTGGATCCAGTACCATTTTGGAAATGGTTTTGCAAAATTTATTTTACATAAAATGATACATTATTTATAGTTATTTCAAATAAAGTGTTTTATCGAGTTTTGCGGGACCCGATCGGATGCACAAACGCTCTTATATGGACATGTACTATGGATTGGGGTTTGGCAGTACATGTGTACATGCCCTAGATTCCATAATGATGGTGTTGATTAGTGGGGGGGTTGTATATGATAAATTGTTATCATATAGGGAGTTATTTGGAATTTGCTAATTTAATTGGTTCTTTATTTAATTAATGGATTTGGTGCTAATTGTAATTATCCATTAATAATTAAATAAAGAATCTAATTAATACTTTCCCTATTAGATTCTGCTTCTTCACCTGTGTAGCACTTTGAGTTTAAACAGAACTGCCAGACTGAGAGAGAGAGAGAGTCAGACTCTCACTAGGGCTCTATTAAATCTATCTAGGATTTAATTAAACCCTATTATTATAAATAGGGGACCATAAAATGCAGAAGAGGAAGCTATCCACGTTTTTGGAGCAGACACTCTCTCTCCCCCTCTTGTGATCTCTCTTCTTCTTCTTACTTCTCTCACCTGTGTTTGAGAGTTGGGGTTTATGAAACCCTAGATATGTGCTGAGGAGTTTGAGGGCATCTGGGATTGGCGTGTAGAACCTTGGTAGCACCATTGGAGGTTCAGATCTGTTTGCTTGGAGCGCTCACTGGAGGAAGAACCACTGTCTATTGGAGGAGCAACACTTGAGGCTCACTAGGTTAGTAGTTCTTTATTAATTCCTTCTGTTCACTGATTATTAATATTTATGGGATGCAAAAGAAACTCAAATCGATTAATTTCCGTTGCGCATTCGAGTATGGGATGGATCCCTCTTGCCATGTGATGGACTAGAGACGATTTTCTCCATCCCTATTGTGATAATTAATTTTATGGGACACAATAGGGAAGGAGAAACCCTAATAGGGATGCACCACGGTTCCCATGGGAAACCATGGGACACCCTAAAATTAAAATGGGGCACCCATGGGACACCATGGGATAACCCAGGGCGTGCAATACCCTAATTGGTTTATAATTGGTTTCCCTACGGAACCATGGTTTGATCCCTGGACCGTTGTTTGACCAACAGTGTGGTATCAAAGCCACCTTTCCCACCCATGAATATTAGATAATTAATGGTTAATATGATTATCATGAGTGGGATGCAAGTTGGCACATGGGTGGTTAGGATATAGTTGTTGTAACAACCTTCCCATGTGCACATGGGTAGTTACAAGGTTGTTAGTGTAACAACCAACCCATGTGATGATGGATTTGGTTTGTTTTGTTTATTCCAATTATTGAAACATGTATCCAATTAGGTTATGATTACTAATTTTTATTTTAAAATTTTTTAATCATGTTCTATATGTGGGGGGAGAGCGCACACTGCCAAGCCTCTACGCACGCCCTTCCCCATGAACCTACCCTTGTGCGCATCCCCTTGTGGGCTGCTGCCTGTGGGCAGCAAGCTTGCAGGCTGCGGGCCTGCAGCCCAAGGCTGCTGTCCGTGGGCCCTGTGCCTATGGGCTGCGCAGGGAGTGCCTGCAGCCTGCGCAAGTGGGCTGCATGCACCCCCCTTGTTTTCCCTCCAGTTTAACAAAAAAAAAAAAAAAAAAATAGATTTTTCAAAACTGAATTTTATTATTTTGTTTTGTTTTTGGAGGATGATGATGGGTGAAGAGATTCCCTCTTTACCCACTTGCAATTAAAATGCAATTTTAATTTTATAGGCTTGGATACATGATATCACATGCGATGTGGTGGTTCAATAATTGAAGGAATCCATGTTTTAATTTTTGGTTCACTTGCTTTAATGCCCATGCATTAAATTATATTATGATGTGATTATGGGAATGGCATTCTAATAAATGGATGGATTGTTTATGTATGTGATACATGGGGTTATGGGTGGATGCGATGCTTCTCTCTCTTTCTCTCTCTCCCCCTTTCTTTTTTATAAACAAATGTACTCCACCCCATGGGCAACCCAAATGGTGGATTGGTTTCTCCATGCGGGGTTTCTTTATTATTATGGAAAGAAAAGTGTATAGAATTTTTCTAGGTTTCCATTGTAATTTTAGAGGAGTTAGGACTCCCAGGGCATGTAGATGGTGATCCACATGTGGCGCTCAAAGCTTATGGAGATGCAAGTCACCTACTTTGAAGACGTGATCAGGCGGAGGAGATGATCGAGGCGTAACATCCATGGCATGATAAATGCACCCAAAGTTATTAGTTTTATTTTTATTGGGAGGGTTCTTTAATTGCTTCTGATAAAAATGCCGTCATCCCATAATCACTTTTAATTAATGTTGATTAATTATGTTGTTTAAATCTATCCATGTATGTGAGAGTTAATTAATCCCTCTTTATTCACAATACATGTATGATATGGACTAGTCTTAATCGGTAGACATGTCCATGGCCTCCTATTGAAGATAAATGTAGAAAATGTGTGACATGACCCCGCATAAGCCGACAGGACATTGCCAGGACCTCTGTCACGCATTTATCTATATTTACCTCCATCTAGATACGTTAGGGTATGGATAGTGAGAGGGCACTGCGACAGTGGGCCATCTTTCATGATTCCATGATTCTAACTAATGCAATAGGTAAGTACATGACTTGGGTGTATGTTAGCCGACAGGATCTGGACATGACACCCAGGTGGCTGAAAATATTGGAAGCCCATGAGGCGGACAGCTTAGTCCACACTACCATGGTGTGTATAATGACTCCCAACAGGGTAAGTTATGCATGCAAGGGTTGTAGGTATCCAATTCATCTTTTGGGTTATGAGGGAAACCCAAATCATGAAAGACCATTGATGTGTGTGTGCTCAATTTATTATTTTTAATGGTCATTAATTAGCATGTGGTAATTTACTTGTGCATGTCTAGATTAATATACGATGGCTGCCGTTAATTCCAACCTGTTAACACTCATTAGCGAATACAAACTTAATGGTACAAACTATGTCGATTGGTATCGGAGCATTAAGTTGCTCCTGACTGCTGAAGGACTGTACACAGTTCTAGATGAACAAGTTCCTCCTCAACCCGATCCGAATGATTTTGAGGCAAATGAAGAGATGCAAGGGTTCCTCATGAGGGATTCCAAGGCATCACTCTATATCCTAGGATCGTTGAAAAATCAGTTGTAGACTCGAGTCAAGGATATACGCACTGCGGGGTAAAATGGATAAGCTTGCTGAATTGTTCAACAGCGTTGACACACACACATTCGATGCGGTGAGTCAAATCCATAACTCCAAGATGTCTCGGGGACTCAGGTGATGGATCATGTAATGAAAATGATCAATCTGTTTGAAAAGTTGGAATCCATGGGGACTGATTTCAGCCTGCGATACAAGACTGATGTGATCTTAGTGTCACTCACTTCTGCCTACGCACCTTTTAGGATGTCCTACAAGATGTCCGAGAAGGAGATGGAGCTCACCGAGCTTGCTAATGCACTGGTAGAGGCTGAAGCGTCCTTGAAAAAGGACAAGGCTGAGGTCAATGCAACTGAGGCAAAGCCTTCTTCAAATGGGAAGAAGAAAAAAAAGGGAAGTAAGGGCAAGACCCTGAAAGCCAAGGGTAGGAAGTCTGACAATAATGGCAAAGGCAAGTACTTCTATTGCAAGAAGGAGGGTCACTGGAAAAGAAACTGTCGTGCTTACCTGGCAACTTTGAAAGATAAGAAGCCGGATGAAATAGAGGCTGCTAAAGAAGGTACATGTGATGTTCACGTTCTTTATGAGTCTAATTTGTCTTTTGAACCGACCAATTCTTGGTTGGTGGATAGTGGATCCACTGTTCACATTTGCAATGATTTGCAGGGATTCAAAGAGACAAGCAACCTGGAAAGAAATGAAGTGCGTCTTCGGATGGGCACTAGAGCTGAGACCATGGCATTGGCTGTGGGAACTTTTATTTTAAATTTTAGTTCTGCTAGTTTAGTTTTAAAGGATTGCTATTATGTACCCTCTTTCAAGAGGAAGATAATTTCAGTTTCAAAACTTGTTTTGGACGGATATAGTTTTTCCTTTAATTCTAAATTGATTATTCATTGTAATAATTCCTTTATGGCATCCAGATATATGCAAAGTGGTTTGTATTTTCTAGATTGTCCTATTAGAACAAATGTTGTTTCAAATGTTGATTTGAAACGAAAAGCAGCTCCAGTGAACTCAACATATCTGTGGCATCTAAGATTGGGTCACATTAATGTGGACCGAATCAATAGATTGGTGAGGGATGGGCCCTTAGAGAGTCTAAGGGTGGAACCATTCCCCACCTGTGAGTCATGCCTTCAAGGTAAAATGACCAAGAAATCCTTTAGCAATAAAGGTGCTAGAGCCACAGATCTGTTGGAGTTGATACACACTGACGTGTGTAGACCCATAAACATACAAGCAAGATATGGGTATGAGAACTTATCACGTTCACCGATGATTACTCTAGATATGGTTACATATACTTGATGCGTAGGAAATCGAAAGCCTTTGATAAATTCAAAGAATTCCAAGCCGAGGTCGAAAGACAGCTCGATAAACGCATCAAGTCCTTACGATTAGATCGTGGAGGGGAGTATCTATCGGATGAGTTTAAAGAACTTCTCATATCCCAAGGGATAGTTAGTCAGCTAACTAATCCAGGCACACCACAACAAAATGGTGTATCCGAACGATGCAATCGAACCCTATTGGATATGGTCAGGACGATGCTCACTTATAGTGAGCTGCCACTTTCTTTCTGGGGGTACACTTTAGAGACTGCGATATATATCTTGAATAGGGTTCCATCTAAGTCTGTAGCTAAGACACCCTTTGAGTTGTGAAAAGGGCGAAAGCCCAGTATTCAACACCTTAGGGTATGGGGTTGCATAGCACATATGCGAAAGCAACAGACAGACAAGTTAGAATCCAGGACTTCGAGATGCTATTTCTTAGGCTACCCTAAAGGCACGATAGGCTATTATTTCTATGACCCAGTTGACCAAAAGGTCATTGTAAGTAAACATGTCACATTTTTGGAGGAAGAAATGATGACCCAGAGGTCCGAACCAGTAGTCATAAAAGAGCTATCAGATGGCTCAGAAATGTCACTTCCAGAAGTGAGACCAACTGACATACCCGCTGAAATACCAACACCTGAGGAACCTCGACGCAGTGGGAGGACTATTAGACCGCCCGCCAGGCTAACTCTTCTAACCGAAGAGGAAATAGTGGAAGAGTTCCACATGGTATCGGTTGAATCGGATGATGATCCGATGACATACTCTGAGGCTCTAAAGGATGTTGATGCCACTAGGTGGCTGGAAGTAATACGCTCTAAAATTGATTTGATGCATTCCAACAAGGTCTAGACTCTAGTCGATCCACCACTTGGCGTCAAGCCGATTGGATGTAAATGGATCTTCAAGAGGAAGAAGGGCATAGATGGAAAGGTTGAGAGATTCAAAGCGAGACTGGTGGCAAAGGTCTATACCTAGAAAGAGGGTATAGACTATGAGGAAACCTTTTCACCAGTAGCGATGATGAAATCCATCAGGATTTTATTGGCTATCGCAGCACACTTTGATTATGAGATCTGGCAGATGGATGTGCAGACTGCATTTCTAAATGGGTTCCTTCAAGAGGAAATCTACATGGAATAGCCAGAGGGGTTCTCTTCCTTGGAGGAAGAAAGAAAGGTGTGCAAATTGCAGAGGTCCATTTATGGGCTGAAGCAGGCTTCCAGGAGCTGGAACATTAGGTTTGATCAATCAATCAAATCATTTGGTTTTGATCAAAACATGGATGAACCATGCGTTTACAAGAAGATCAGTGGGAGGGTAGTATGTTTTCTTGTTTTATACGTAGATGACATATTGCTGATTAGTAACGATGTAGGATTCCTTTCATCAGTAAAACAGTGGTTATCCACAACGTTTTCGATGAAAGACCTTGGTGAAGCTAGCTATATCCTTGGGATCAAACTCGTAAGAGATCGCCAGAAAAGGATGCTAGGCTTGTCACAGGCTACCTATACGGACAAAGTCCTGGCCAAATTTAGTATGGAGAACTCCAAGAGGGGAAGTGTTCCCTTGAGACATGGAGTCGGCTCTTTCCAGATCTCAATGTCCTCGCCTCGCATGACATTAAAGAGATGAAGAGGATTCCCTATGCCTCGCAGTAGGGAGTCTTATGTACGCCATGTTGTGTACGAGGTTGGATATTTGCTATGTAGTAGACATGGTAAGTCATTATCAATCTAACCCTGGATGCGAGCATTGGAGTGCTGTCAAGAATATCCTCAAGTACTTGAGAAGGACTAAGGAATATTTCTTGATTTTTGGATCTGATAAGTTGTCAGTATTGGGATACACAGATTCGGATTTCCAAACTGACAAGGATGACAGAAAATCCACATCCAGGATGGTATATCTAATGGGTGGAGGTGCCATTGTGTGGCAGAGTGCGAAACAAAAGTCTACAACCGATTCTACTACCGAAGCAGAATACCTTGCAGCTTGTGATGTAGCAAAAGAAGGTGTTTGGCTGAGAAAATTCCTATCAGATTTGGAGGTAGTCCCTGATCTTGTCAAGGGCTCTATCCGCCTGTTATGTGACAACAGAGGGGCCATTGCACAAGCTAAGGAGCCTAGGGCTCATCAGAGGAACAAGCACGTGCAACGGAAGTATCACCTCATCAGAGAGATTATCCAGCAAGGTGACGTGAGTATCTCCAAAGTGGACACAACTGAAAATGTGTCTGATGCCATGACAAAGGGTTTGTCACCAGGAGTGTTTGAGAAACACATGGAGGGCATGGGTTTAAAATGTATGGGGAATTGGCTTTGATGTACAAGTGGGAGATTGTTGGACAAGTGTGTGTCCATCAAACCCGGTTCAGTCCGGTTCAACCCGGTTCACCTTTGTATTGAACATTTATACATTTTAGTTTAATATTGTCACATGCGATATAAACTTTTTGAGCATTATGTGTCCGTAAGTTATACTTAAAATGGTAGTCACGACTAGGGTTTGGGCTAGGCACCCTTATCATATAGTTGTCGCATTGGGTATGCCTAGACATGTGATGTCAGGATACGAATGCGAGTGCTCACATGTTTGATGTGTGCATTGGAGAAGAATCTACTTTGTCGATTCTCTCATGTATTACTGCCAGATGTAGGAAGGGATAAACATGTGTCACCGACACCCTGTACCTGAGGGAACCCTGTCACTGCAAAGTGTGATCGCATTCTTTGGTTCATCAATGACTGAGACTCAAGCGAGTCAAAGCCGGTGTTCTGGGAATGTGTGAACACTTTGTGAGTGAAGGAGTTATCCAACACGGTCACCACTGCCCGATTGGGGAACACCAAGATAGAGACTGTCTGTGCATGGTCGGATCAGAATCTGGATCCAGTACCATTTTGGAAATGGTTTTGTAAAATTTATTTTACATAAAATGATACATTATTTATAGTTATTTCAAATAAAGTGTTTTATCAAGTTTTGTGGGACCCGATTGGATGCACAGACGCTCTTATATGGACATGTACTATGGATTGGGGTTTGGCAGTACATGTGTACATGCCCTAGATTCCATAATGATGGTGTTGATTAGTAGGGGGGTTGTATATGATAAATTGTTATCATATAGGGAGTTATTTAGAATTTGCTAATTTAATTGGTTCTTTATTTAATTAATGGATTTGGTGCTAATTGTAATTATCCATTAATAATTAAATAAAGAATCTAATTAATACTTTCCCTATTAGATTCTGCTTCTTCACCTGTGTAACACTTTGAGTTTAAACAGAACTGCCAGACTGAGAGAGAGAGAGTCAGACTCTCACTAGGGCTCTATTAAATCTATCTAGGATTTAATTAAACCCTATTATTATAAATAGAGGACCATAAAATGCAGAAGAGGAAGCTCTCCACGTTTTTGGAGCAGACACTCTCTCTCCTGAGTTTTTGGTTTCTCTCTCTCCCTCTTGTGATCTCTCTTCTTCTTCTTGTTTCTCTCACCTGTGTTTGAGAGTTGGGGTTTATGAAACCCTAGATATGTGCTGAGGAATTTGAGGGCATCTGGGATTGGCGTGTAGAACCTTGGTAGCACCATTGGAGGTTTAGATCTATTTGCTTGGAGCGCTCACTGGAGGAAGAACCACTGTCTATTGGAGGAGCAACACTTGAGACTCACCAGGTTAGCAGTTCTTTATTAATTCCTTCTGTTCATTGATTATTAATATTTATGGGATGCAAAAGAAACTTGAATCGATTAATTTTCGCTACGCATTCGAGTATGGGATGGATCCCTCTTGCCATGTGATGGACTAGAGACGATTTTCTCCGTCCCTATTATGATAATTAATTTTATGGGGCGTAATAGGGAAGGAGAAACCCTAATAGGGATGCACCAGGGTTCCCATGGAAAACCATGGGACACCCTAAAATTAAAATGGGACACCATGGGATAACCCAGGGCGTGCAATACCCTAATTGGTTTATAATTGGTTTTCCTACGGAACCATGGTTTGATCCCTGGACCGTTGTTTGACCAATAGCAGGGTCTTGAGGTGGTGGTCTCACATGAGGACAAGGCTAATGTGGTGGGCCAAGGAGAGGGTAGGGCGTTGGAAGAGAGCATGACATGTGGAGTGGGTTGCATGGATCATGGGCAGATCGAAGAAGGTGTACTAGAGGTAGTTCTTCCCGTTAGCTAGTGGGTCCAGCCAGTTATTGGGTTGGAGATGGTGCAACACTCTTCGCCAATGACTATAGTGCGGAACAGGGGAGGCAGGCGATTGTACATTTTCATATCTCCACCCAGTCCGCTGAGGAGCAATGCAATACAGTTCCCTTTACAAAGGTGATGCAGCGCTTGGGTAATTCTGTGGATAGGAACCGGCAGGAGAGGAGCGTTCAGGGAGAGAAGGGTCAGAGGAAGAGAGCCCAGGAGTTGGCGGCTGTGGATGAGCAGCTCGCTCGGGCTGGTGTTGGTGGTGATGGGGCACGGCGCGTCACGCGGAGCTCAAAAATCCATTCTAAATGAAGGTTGCGTTCTGGAACATCAGGGGTGTGGCCAACGGGAGGGCCCATGCTGCGATTCGCCTGCTGGTGCGTGAGCACAGGCCGATGGTGTTTTGTGTGGCAGAACCGAAGGTCAACCCGGATAAATGTCCGATTGGGTTGTTTGGCTCGTTGGGCTATTGCAGGGAGTTTATAAGGAATGAAAGGGCAGGTGGTCATCCTAACCTGTGGTTCTTTTGGAGGGAAGGGGTTACTCGGCCGGTGGTGCTGGTGTCCTCTGATCAGCACATCTCTATGTTCATGGAGATACGGAGAGTTCCATGTTTTCTTTCAGTAGTGCATGCTCACTGCCGTAGGGTACAACGACAGCAATTATGGTGTGACCTATGCTCCATAGCTGGGTCATGGCTTCCGTGCCTTGTTCTTGGTGACTTCAATGCGTACCTTCTTGCTAGTGAGAAGCGGGGTCCAGGACGGTTTGGTGTGGGATCAGCTGAAGACTTTGCGGCCTTTATTGAGTCAGCGGCGCTAGTGCCCCTTCAATCATCAGGGAAGAAATTCAGTTGGTCTAACAACAGGAGGAGAGGTAATGTGAGAGCGGTGCTTGATCGTGGCTTATGTAACGAGGAGTGGTTACACAGAGGGTGTTGGTGAGTGGGTACTCTGATCATACGCCGTTAGTGGTGGACTGCAGTGAAGTGCCTCGGCCAGCCAATGTTCCCTTTCGAATGAAATGTTCTGGACAGAGCACACTGATTTCCAGGACGTGGTGAGGTCATCGTGGGAGGAACCAGTGAGGGGCACCCCCATGTTTGTTGTTATGAAAAAGTTGAAGAGGTTGAAGGGTTTGCTAAGGCCGTGGGCTAGATCGGCATTCCCTCATGTTGATCAGGAGGTGGAAAGGGCGAGTGCTTGCCTAGAAGAAATTCAGAATCAGATTGAGAATGTGGGTTTAGATGATGCTCTTTTGGAAAGGGAGGAGGCTGCGAGAAGGAAGCACGAGGAGGCAGTGGCGTTACAAGGGAAACTTTGGGCTAAGAAGTCTAGAGAGAAATGGCTGAAGCATGGGGATCGTTGTTCTAAGTTCTTCCACTTGTCAGCTAAGATACACAGGGCCAAGAGTGTCATTCGTGAGCTTCACACGGATGCGGGAGAGGTGGAGACTAATAGAGAATTGATAGGGCAGCGGGTGGTAAGTCATTTTGAAGGCTTTCATAAGGAAGGGGTTTCGGTGCAGCATGTGCATCTCCTATCAGAGATGCCAATGTGGGTTACTACAGTTGAAAACGATGTGCTTGTGGCGGTTCCCTCAGTAGAGGAGATCAAGCAGGCAGTGATGGACCTGGATCCCTCCAGCGCACCGGGCCCAGACGGCTTTCCAGGTACATTTTTCAGAGTTTGTCGACACATTGTGGGGCCAGAGGTGTGTAGGGCTTTTCAGAATTTTTTTAAAGAAGGGATTGTCATGAAAGGAGTAAATTGTAATTTCCTGACCCTCATTCCCAAGGTGGGGAATGCAAGGAAAGTGGGCCAATTTTGGCCTATATGCCTTGGAAATTTCTTCATTAAGCTTATCCCTAAGATACTGGCAACTAGACTAGCGCCTTTGCTACCAAAGTTGATTTCAGAAGAGCAGGGAGCATTTCAGAAGGAGAAAATAATTTTTTCTAACATAGGTATTGCATCAGAGCTGACAAATATGATGAAAGCAAAGTGCTTTGGGGGAAGCTTGGGGCTAAAGCTGGACGTGCAGAAGGCTTATGACACCTTGGAATGGCAATTCCTATTTGATGTGCTAAGGAAATTTGGTTTTCATGAAAGGTGGATTAACTGGGTGCATCAGATTCTGATTTCTACAAGGATTTCGGCTTTAATTAATGGTGGTCCGGTGGGGTTTTTTGGTGTGGAACGCGGGCTGCGTCAAGGGGATCTGCTCTCCCCAATGTTGTTCATCCTGGCGGAGGAAGTACTGTGTAGGGGATTGCAGGGGCTCAGGCAGAGGGGCTTTCTTAAGGGCATCCCAGGACCGTGAAAGGTGCACACCCCCTCTCATCTACTTTTTGCTATTGACCTTTTCATTTTCATGAATGCGGACTTGCGAGGTGTAAAGAAGCTTAAGGGCTTCCTGGAGGAGTACCATGAGTACTCTGGACAGGCTTTCAACTTGGAAAAAAGCAAGTTGTTTTTGGGTGCAATGCCTCCTCTAAGGAAGCGGTGCATTAAGGAGGTCTTGCAGGTACCAGTGTGCTCATTCCCTACCCGCTATCTAGGGGTACAGCTCTTTCAAGGCAGAGTGAAACAAGATTGGGTCCTTCCTTTGGTTGATAAAGTAAAAGAAAGGCTGGCAGGTTAGAAGGGTCGGTTGCTCTCAATGGCAGGAAGGGTGGAATTGGTGAGGTCAGTTGTGTGCAGCATGCCGTTACATAACTTCTCCGTCTATTTGTGGCCAGCTTCTCTGGTGTCGTTAATGGAGAAATGGATATGTAATTTTATTTGGAGTGGGGAGGCAATGGCGGCAAGAGCCATCACAGTTAGGTGGGAGGCAATTTGTAAGCCTAGAGAGGAGGGAGGTTTGGGTATCCGCAAGTTAAAGGACATGAATCTAGCCCTACTAGCTAAGTTGAGCTGGTTCATTAAGACTGACAGTTCAGGGTTGGCAGCATTTTTGAGAGGAAGGTTGGTGAAGTCAGATGGATCGCTACGCAGGCTGAAGTCCTCCTCCATTCTCCCTGAGTTGAGAAAAGTGTAGCCATTTGTTGACAAAGAGGAATGTTGGATCATTGGGGATGGTTCCTCCATCAAGTTCTGGTATGATCGTTGGGTGGGGAATGATAAAACTGTGAATCTTATTGGGGACAATGTGCAAATTGATAGGAATTTGATAGCCTATGTGGCAGATTTTATTCAAGAAGGGTGTTGGTGTCTGCCGACGGTGGTGTCAGCTCCTTTGGATGATGTCTGCAAACAAATAGTGGAAATAAAGCTGCCAACGGTGTGGAGGGAGGATAGGAGGATATGGTCCTTGACGGAATCTGGCCTGTTTACAGTGAAATCGGCTTGGGAAGGGCACAGACAGAAGGGGGGCGTGAGAAGCTGGGTGGGTTTGGTGTGGTTTAAGGGGCTGTAGCCTCGTGTGTCAACGTTTGGCTGGCGGTTGGCGTGGAGCAGCCTGCCAACTGATGACCAGGTAAGGAGGCGGCATGTGTACGTGGTTTCAAGGTGTGAGCTGTGCAGGAAAGCTCAGGAAACAATACAGCATTTGTTTCTTGAATGTGAGTTCAGCGTGGGTGTTTGGACAAGGCTACTTATGGGGTTTGAGGTAAGGTGGGGGGATGGATTTCCGTCGGTGGAGGAATTATTTTCTTGGTGGAGGAAGACAAGATCGGTCCTACTATGCAAAGCATGGCTTCCTTTAGCAACTCTAATTCCTTACCATTTATGGAAGGAACGGAATAGACAAAGATTTGAGAATAGGGCTGGTTCACACAAGATGGTGGTTAAACAGGTGATAGCATCTTTGGCGGACTTTGCTGCTCTCAACCCTATTAATGTGAGATCGGTTTTTGAACTAATGCTATCAAGAGCACTGCACTTGAAGATAGTGCCATATTTGACGCAGAGGATTATTGAGCTGGGTTGGTCCTTCCCAGCCCAAGATGGGGTCAAAATGAATATAGATGGCTGTTCTCTTGGGAATCCAGGGCGTACAGGGGCGGGAGGCATTCTGCGGGACCATATGGGTAACCCCTGGAGATGCTTTGCGGTCTATGCAGGTGTGGGGACAAACTTCTATGCGGAGTTTGAGGCTTTCTTTATAGGAACCCACCATGCAATGGCCTTACGGATTCTTAACCTTTGGGTGGAATGCGATTCCATGGCAGTGGTGAGGTGCATAACTGGCCAGCATATTCCATGGATATTCCAACAAAGATGGTGGTACTACAAGGGGTACCTAGATAGCACTACTTAGAGGATTACACACTACTTCAGGGAGGTGAACACAGTGGCGGATGGGCTTGCACGGCATGTAGCTACTACTACAACCAGCAATGTGTGGGACAGGCCCCCAAATTTTGTTATGAATGAAATTGAGAGGGATGCCCTAAAGAAACCGAGATACAGATTTGTGTAATTTTTTTGTTTTTTATTGGTTAGGGGCGGTCGACTATGGGATATGACATAAGTGGACCGGCTGCCTAACATCTCTATATTCCGTTTGATTGGGTTGAGTTTTTAATACACATTTGCTGATTCTTAGCAAAAAAAAAAAAAAAACTCTTGAAATGAATGTAGGGCCGAATTTCTCTCCCTCCATGATGAAAGCTTTGCTCATTTCATTAAGAATAATAATAATTTGGAAATCGTAAAGATGACACAAGAATAATTTTACCTGTGAAGAAAAAGTTCTTCCTACCCACCAAAAAACAAAAAAAAAAAAAAAAACTTTTAGGAAGGTGAGACAAACAAAACTACGGCATGGCATGGACGTGTTGGAAACGTGCCCGCACTCAATTAATAAATTAATCAGTATGATCCTACCATTAACATTAATCATGCCATTCTTTTCGAGGTCCAATGAGAAATCCAAATTATAATATATCTCCTCGTAATTCACCCATCTCTACATCTAGATAAATCTATATTTGTTCAATAGTTTACTATTACAACTACTTCCAAAGAGTCAAAGAGGAGAATCTAAGAAAAGATTTATTTAATTGGTACTATCCTTCACTCCCCGCTCTCCTAATGTCTTCTTGGACCATTGGAATTCTCTTAGCAGTACTAGTTGGAGGGCTCTGGTATCTATCAATCCATCTCCGGCATGCATCAAGAAGCGCCGAGCAACAAAGTGATGATCGCCAATTACCACCTGGCCCTCGAGGGATTCCGATTCTCGGCAATCTTCTCATGTTGGGTGATCTCCCTCACCGTACCCTCCATCAAATGGCCCAGAAGTATGGACCCATCATGTACATCAAGCTTGGCCTCGTGCCAATTGTGGTGGTATCATCGCCTCAGGCAGTGGAGTTGTTCCTCAAGACCCATGACAACGTCTTTGCTAGTCGACCTTACACTTTGGGTCCCCAGTATTTTTTTTATGGGAACAAAGGCCTGCTTTTCGCACAATACGGTACATATTGGCGCAGCATGCGCAAGCTGTGCACCAGAGAGTTGCTAAGTGCAACAAAGGTTGATTCATTCAAGTAGATGAGAAAGGAGGAGGTGGGCCTCTTTGTTGGATCTCTTAAAGAGGCAGCCAAAGCTGGTGCAGTGGTTGATATGACTGCCAAGGTGGGATCGCTGATTGAGGATATGACCTTCCGGATGTTGATTGGTAACAAGGTCGATAATGTCCACCTAAACACAGTTATTGAGGAATATCACAATCTTCTTGGGACTTTTAACCTGGCCGATTTCTTTTCCTATATCGGAACACTTGACCTTCAGGTAAGTCTCTTTAATTAACACTACAGTAAACATAAGAGCTCATTTTTTACACTAAGGAAATGAAAATTTTCCTATTGGCACTATTGCATAGTAAATTTATTTTTTTTCAGTCGAAAGAGAATTTACTAATGAGAATAAACATGTGTATAACCTATGGCTTCAGACTCAAAAAGTTTAGAGAGCCACGAAATGGAATACGGCCATTCTATCCTACATATGACGGGCAAGGCCTTCCTAGATTGGGCATCTATAACATTGTTCATAGTTAGTGGACATGGTATGGATTCGTGATATGGACACTATCGTCCATCCATCCCACTCACCAGTCAAATTCCAGCCTGCAACTAGTTTCATCACCTGGTGCGCTTTGACAAATGCTCTATCTACCTAGGAATTCCTTTTGCCCTTGAATCTGTCCATTCCCAACTGATTCCTGTGCTGGAATGCCCTTGAAAATATTGATCACTTATTTTTTAGTTGACCCTTCTCCTTCCTTCCTTAGAAGGAGAAAGGAGATGGATCAGACAGGAGTTCAAAGGAAAGTCGATCTACAATCGGGCTGTTAAGATGGTTTTTTGTGTCTCGATCTACCACATCTGGTTGGAAAGGAACAAACGTAGATGGACATTCACCTCCTGTCCTTATAACCAGCTTTGGAGTGCTATTAAGTTGATGTTAGATCTAAGGTTAACAATTTTCATGCCTCAGATAATGATTGCCCCAAGAATCGGCATATTGTTTCTTCTTGGGGTTTTCAGATTATGCTTTGTGAGCTTCCTTTGATGTATTCTGTCCAGGGTTCAGCCTCTTGTTCCTTTGGGCTGTCTTATTTAGTTTCTCTTCTTTCTTTTTATAAATTCTTTAATAAAGAAAAAAAGAACAGGAAGCGATTGTTAAAAGCATATTTAAACTTTGGATAAATTACACATCACCCCCTGCTTTTTAAACGAAACTTTGATCGCCCCCTAGTTTTTGAAAAAACTCAAATCACCCCCTCTACAGTAATAGTGCTAGTCTGTTGTTAGTTATTGGTGTGAAAGGACTATTTTACCCTTGTGCTAAAACTTTAGAATTAAATTTATAATACTAACCTTCATCTTCAACATTGGTCAAGGGTAGTTTAGGGATTGAAATTTATTTAACTAGCTGACATCATCACTTAACAACATAAAACTAACAATAGGGACTAATTTGTCATATTGGAGTCTAAGACAAGGGGTGATTTGAGTTTTTTCAAAACCAGGGAGTGATCAGAATTTCGTTTGAAAACCAGGGGGTGATGTGTAATTTACCCTTAAACTTTTATTCATGAAGCTAAAAGAATGAAAGAATGAAGTTTCACTTTCTTAAGGGAATCTAATAGCATTGATGTGTTTAATTACTTCACTGTTTTTGGGTTGCCATCTCAATATTGCTATGCAATCTATTGCAGCATTGTTAATCTTTATATATATTAATTAGGGATTGGGTCGACACATGAAGGAAATTAGCAAAGTCTTTGATGGGTTTTTGGAGAAGATCATTGATGGCCACATAAACAATCCTAAAGATAACCAGAAAGACTTCATTGATGTGATGTTGTCTTTGATGGTGGATTCAGAACATATGCAAGCAAAAGAACAACGCTACATGATCAATCAGACTAGTATAAAAGGAATCATTCTAGACATGATTTTCGCTGCAATAGACACATCAGCTGTCACAATTGAATGGGCCTTCTCAGAACTCTTAAGGAATCCTAAGGTGATGGAAAGGCTTCAGAAGGAGTTGAGGAATAATGTTGGCAAAAATCGGCTAGTGGAGGAAGAGGATTTAGTTAAACTGGAGTACTTGGACATGGTGGTGAAGGAAGCCATGAGGATTCATCCTATTGCTCCGTTGCTACCTCCTTGTGAGTCCATGGAAGACATAACAATCAATGGATACCATATACTCAAGAAGTGTCGTGTGATTATAAATGGTTGGGCAATCCAAAGGGACCCTAATGTGTGGTCGATTTATGGTGATGCTGAAAAGTTCTTACCTGAAAGATTTATAGAAACTAATATTGACATCCACGGACTTGACTTCCAACGTATCCCATTTGGATTAGGTCGTAGAGGATGTCCTGGTATAAATCTTGGCCTAATAGTTGTGAAACTAGTACTTGGACAATTGGTACATGGCTTCGATTGGGAGTTACCCAATGGCATGTCACCTACGACTTGGACATGACTGAGAAGTTTGACCTATCTGTTCCACGAGCCAACCATCTACTTATGGTTCCAAGTTATCGCCTTTGTGGCAACAAATTGTAAGGAGTGTACTGGCCTTGTAGTATTGTGATCCTATTTAGATTTGTGTGTACTTTTGCTTTGTGTTGTCTCTATCAACGTATCGTATGTTTCCTAGTCGCAGTCTGATTTTATGTAATGTGTTTTCCTCGAAGAAGTTTGTGTATTGATTAGGGTTACTTGTACGTGCTGCTGCTATATATATATATATATATAAAGAATTATGTTATAGAATATCGTTATTCCCAAGCCGACACTGAGAGGGGGGTGAGTTCTTCAAAAATTTCTCCCACTAACAACCTCTGCCACACTTCACACACTGTCACTGTACCTAGTTCTTCCCATTTTCTTGAATTCCTTTTATTCCAGATGTGAAGAGGGACTAGAATGAAGCCAGCCAGCCATACACACTTGAGTGAGCAGGGAATCTTCACGTACATGAGCGTACATGAACGACTCATAGCCGTTCAGATGGAATCCAATCTGTGAGAATATTCTATCTAAAAGGCTGTGAGTCGTTCACGTACGCTCATGTACGTGAAGATTCACTGGACCCCACACTTGAGGGGTATAAAATCAGATTTCCTCTTCCATCATATGAAAAGCTAATCAATAGAAGAATAGCAGTGAGATATTTTAAAATATTCCAAGAAATGTTTTCATATTTAATTAAGAAAGAGCACTCCATAAAAGGTTATCTAATTAAACTTTCACAAGCATAAAGACATATTCCAATGAGGCACCATTGGAACCCCTTTCAGAGCAACTATCTCATCTGTTTGCAATCTTCAATGCATAAGCCTCCACCTGAAATGGATTGCCTAGGTTGAAGGTAGGCAATCCAAATAATAGAAGACCAAATAGGATTTTGATTGGTTTTGCGAATTCCATTCCATGATGATTTGACGGAGAAATTACCTAATTGCAAAAGCCTCCAGATCCACTTCTCTTCCTGAATCATATAAGAAAACATAATCTATGAAATAGACTGAAAATTGTCTGCAAAAAGAGGAAGATACGGGAGGAAAAGACCACTTTGATTGATCAATAAATGCAGAAACTCTGGTGTCCAAGTTCTTGAATAAAATTTGGTCTAATCTAGTTTTCTATACAATTATCCGCTCCTCTAACCATTAGTACTTCCAGAAATTTATTTTGGTTCCATCACCAATGATCTATCCCTCCTTTGATTCCTTTGAAGATACAAATCCTCATACACGACTAATTCCTCGCCATATGGATGATGACTAAGCAGGAGGCTTTAATGAGCCGTCCGCATTTAAATACCTCACACACACATATGATCCAAAAGATGATGAGTCATTTTTAATAGACTAATACAGTTAGCAAAGAAACTTGGAGAAATGCCTACACAAGATTGTTGGGAATTCCACTCGCCTAAGTTGGTCACAACTTGTTTTTGATGATAACAAACACTTAAAGCTATTTAACAATTGTCTTTATAGTATCATGCCTTGTAGTGATCTAAATTGGAGAAGCAAAGCCAAAAAATGGAACACCATTCGACATATTCATTGAATTAGAAAGTCCAAGTAAGCTTGAAGATTGATCACCTCCATTGTGAAGAAGATAGAAGCATGAAGATTGAAGTCAATTGAAGTTCAAGGAAGTGTGAAGAGCGAAGATAAGCTCAAGGAAGATGATCGAGTGCACTTAGCTTATATTAGGACACTTGCATCGCATCACATTACATGACATTTTTGCATTCATCCTAAGCCGAGAAGGATCTTAGGTGATGCCTAATTCAACCACAAAATGACCCAAGTAAGGTAAGAGGTCATTGGCCAAGAGCCCAAGGATATTTGGCTTAAGGATTACCAAAATAATGCAAACAGATACGGAGAGCCCTAATCCGGCTTGACGGTTAGACACTCGAGAGCATCTGGCACTGTTCAGTTAGGAACTGGCTCGACGGTTAACCAAAAGCTTAGGCATCCTGCCAACAACTGCTTAGCTCAGTTGGTGAGCCGTGGTGCGCTTCATGCCCATGCTCACCAAGAGGTCTCGAGTTCGAGTCTCTTAGCTGTTATCTTATCCCCTTCCCGGTTCGACCCCCCCCCCTCCTTCTATCAAATATATATGTAAAGCTCCCAATTACCAAAAACAAAAAAAGCTTAGGCATCCAATATAGTTTGGTTGAAAACCAGCTCACCGGTTACCCAAAAGCTTAGGCATCCGGTACAATCCAGTTGGGAACTGGCTCAGCAATTACCCTAGGGTTAAATACCGGAGAGCATGGCACTGTTCGAATGCCAACTGATAAATTGGTTGAGACTTTAACTCCCAACGGTTATTTTGTAACGATTATTTTACGATCCAACAATCCGGATCCACAAAGCGGCCAGCCGGATGCCCAAAATTCCGTTGGAAACAGACTTCCATCAATCCATTTTGATTTTATGTAACCTCATCAGTAATTCCCACTCAACTTAAGTGATTAATTGGATAGAATGATTACATACAAAAGTAACAATTACATATGGAAATAGTAATAAAAACTCATATTTATCTCTCGTCATTTCCTTCAAGCGATCAATGTCTATGGTCTTTTTTCGATCAAATAAAATTAAAAGCCCTAATTCTATTTTACATCCCAGTCAAAGCAACCTCGAGAAACCATCCCATCAATTGGGTTGCCCGAGGGGAGTACATTTGTTTGTAGCTAGAGAGAGAGAGAGAGAGTGTTCACAAGAATTCAGTTTTTAATCAAGATGGTATGGCAAATCCAAATCAAATAATGTAATGGCACCCTGCTTGGAGCAGGCTAAAGACCATCATCTCATAGGTCTGAATTGAGTATGATTCTACGGTGGGTGGTAATCATGGTTTCTAAGTTTGTGGTCCCGTGGTTTATTCGACAAAGGTGAACAACTCTTCAAAGCTTCCTTGATATCTCTGAATGGAAAATCACTCATTGCTATAAAGAGGCTAACCCAGTGGTTGATTTTCTTGCTAAATTAGCGGCAAAATTTGAAGTCTCGACTTAACTTCCTTCTTGTCCTAGTTTGATTGAAGAGGACCTCAGAATGGATGCTCAGGGAAGACCTAGATTTTGGTCATTTTAGTCTCCTTCGGTTTTCCCAGTATACTTGTTCATTATATTTCCTTCTTAATGTATACTACCTTTTAGCCAAATGAGAGAGAGAGAGAGTAACCGTTCACGAGAAAATAATCATTCACATCACACATATGTCATCCTTATGTTCATTTAATATCTCATGACCACTAAACAATGCATAAAATTGATCCTTTAATTAATTCATTTATGTAGAAATTAATATTTACAAAACTACAAATCAATTCCTCCTACATTTAATAAACAATCACATGTTATCCCATAACATGTGAACTTCTCATGTTTAGTTGGCCTAAAAACACAAATAAAAAATTCGTCAACATTAAACACTGTAGGCTTCATTTGTTTGCAAATGGAATTAAATGGATGGGAAGGGAAGGGAAATTTTCATACTTAAAAAAGAAATTTTGTAATTATTACTCAATGCGATTTTATCACTAACTCCAAATTAGACCATATTTGGTTATTAAATTCCACTTTAATTCCCTTTGGTTTAAAAAGTAAAATAAAATTTACATGTAAAATGTATCATTACCAAATAGTGGAAAGGTAAAATAGGGTTCTAATGAAGTATTTGTAAATCACAACATCCCTTATGTGAACCCCAATGCATTATGTACAAGCAAGGCTGACGCAAAATCCCTAATAAAAAGTCATTGTTGGCAAAAAATAGCTAGTCATACTTGTTTTACCCACAAAGAATACCCTAGAATAAGTCTTGTCTTTATTTAGTTGGGCTTAAATCAATGGACTGTACCAACCTGGGTCGGGCTGGGCCCAAAGAGCCTAAACACTTCAGCTCATTGTCCATTTAAAAACAAATCTTTTAAAATTGGGAAAATTTCACGGACACCCCGTGGAAGTATCCAATATCTCATAAACTTATCAGACTTGGTCAAAATGGCAAACTTTCCCCTGACGTTAAGAAGGGTGACCCCTCAAGATAAAATGTCGATTTTACCCTCTTGAAAAAATTACTAGGGCAAGCTAGACCAGATTCTTCCCGTTGGAGCGCGAAGAACAGAATCACCGTGGGCGATTTCATCTCCGGCGATTTCTTCCAGCTTTGTCGAGAATAAAGTCTTGCGATTTCTTCTCCGGTGACCATTACCAGCGGCATCTCCCTATCCCTTTCCTTCTCCATCTCTGAGTTATAGGTTCAGATTTGGGTACAGTGAGTTACATCACAGCAGAATTGGGTTTAAGGCTTGAGAAACTAGGGCTACGGTTGCATAAGGTGGAGGGTTTCACACCCAAAATCTCATTCTTAAAGGGGCTAAAATGGTGGATCCACAGGTCGTCTTCTCAGACCCAAGGGTACCGCCAAACAATAAGAACCAGTAACGGTTAGAAATTTCATCCAATCTATTATTCAGATTTCTAGATTTTCAAATGGAAAAAAAAAAATTTGCAAACTTATATTAAACTAGCAACACCAGACAGTTGCAGCCATTGAAGCCTTTAAAGTTTCAAACCTCGGACTTTTGCAGAGGAATCTCTCTCTCTCTCTCTCTCTCTCTCTCTCTTTCTCTCACTTCCTCTCTTGAAATTTGACAGATCCATTGCGCCAATAGATCGTAAGGCCAAACAAAATAAGAGAAACAAAAGCAAGAATCCAAATCTTATCAAACAATTTGGGGGAAAGGATGTAATTAAAGAGACGAAAACCAGATAAATTAATGGGATCGATTCAGATTTCAGAAACATACTCTCTTGAAGTTTCCAATAAATCTTTCTTCTCAGATCGGCAACTGTTACAGTAAAATCTCCATGACCAATTCGCCTCCTCCGTCGGAACGAAAGAGGAAAAAAAGAGAAAAACAAAAAGAATCGTAAATCTGTCTGTACAAGAATCGATCTTCGTTGTCCATCGGTTTCCAACCTTATTCCTTCCTTCTTGGACGGCAGGAAAAATTGGGAGGGTTTTAATGGAACCGCAGCGCTCATCTCACATGAAGGAAATGGGTGAGAGGAGGAGACTCCTTGATCCTTCTTTCTTTGACAACTTCCATTTCTCATCCAAGTAGAACTGTGGAGCAGCCGCTGCAACTGCCTTATTCCTTCCTTCTTGGACGGCAGGAAAAATTGGGAGGGTTTTAACGGAACCCCGGCGCTCATCTCACAAAGGGGGTGAGAGGAGGAGACTCCTTGATCCTTCTTTCTTTGACAACTTCCATTTCTCATCCAAGTAGAACCCTGCAACTCTTCTCTGCCATAGATTGGTAAAAGAGGGTTTTACCCTTAAGGGGTATAATGGTACATTTATCCCTTCTAAGGATAATTTGGCCATTATGATAAAACTAACAGCAACTTAACCCCAAAAGCCTAACGGAGTGGACTAAGTGCAAATATCTTCATAAAATAAGGGCAGTCTGTGCTATTTTGACCAGGTTTGGTAAGTTTATGAGATATTGGATACTTTTAGGGGGTGTCCGTGAAATTTTCCCTTTAAAATTTAATAGATAAGGGTCATATTTGTCATTTATCTTTGTGTTCACAAACCTTTAGATTTCAACTACATTTTCCTACTTCAGTCGTCAACTTGTAACTCCTTCCGGGCCACAAGTGGCCTATAGTCGTGGCCGCGGGTGGCCTGCTACCCATGGTTGAGGGGAAAGGGACCAAAGTAATGAGGCAGACTAGTGGCCTACCCCGCATGGGCCTACTGGCCTTGGTGGGCTACTTGCCTATTGCAGTGTGTGGGCTTGGCTAGCCTGCAAGGGTGTCTGGTGCTTGCCTTGCCTGCCTACCTACAAGGCTGGCTGGCTAACCCTACTATGCAGCTTAAAATATTTTTAATGAAATATGAGGATAAAAATATGCATAAAGGAATTAAAAAAATTGAGAGGTCCCACTAGTAGAGGAATCGGATACCATTGTGAGAATGGATAAGGATCGTCCTATCAATAGGACAACATTTCAAAACTTAAATCAATAAAAGAGGAGAAGATCATGGTTATCTTTAGATTCATAGCCGCAAATCCTCCATAGGGTCTTAGCCCTTCCATGAAGTGTTCTTCCAACCATGGTAGCAACACATTCCCATCACCATTGGCCACCACCGCTTAAGCTCCACTAACTAGGGTTCCACAAACCCTTGTACGTATACACTTACACAATCACAAGGGGAGGGAAGAGCTTCAAATCGTGGGTAGGAAGGAGAGGGATATTATGGGACTTTCTAAGGAGAGAGTTAGATTGAATTGTTAGCTAATTATAATCCTAAAACCCTTTAACAAATTAAGAGTGATATGCCTTTCCAGTTTTCAATCCAATATCAATTTCCTAAAATCATTCCTTATGGGATCTTATCCACTTATGGCATGATTCTAAGAGCTTGAATTCAAAATTCAAACCTTCTCCTTATCCTCTTTATTATGTGAAATGAGATTACATCTCATATCACAAGATTCTAATCCAAAAAAAATCATCCCAATAACAATAGCCCACTCAATATATGCTACTATAGTACAGACAACAAAAACAAAACCAAACTCAGCCTTATCCCAACTAAATAGGGTTGGCTACGCGGATCCTTGCCCTCTAGTCTACTCTATTCGATGTTATGCTAGAGACATGACCTAAACTATCCATGCCTTTCCTCACCACTTCTCCTAGGGTCATTTTAGGCCTGCCCCTATTAGTACCTTCAATCTGAATCAAGTAACTCCTCCACACTGGAGCTTCTGAAGGCCTCTGTTGAACATGGGTATGCCACCTTAGATGACTTTCTCATAGTATATCGGGGCCACTCCCAAATCAGCTCTAATATGGTCATTCCTTACTTTATCCTTATTGGTTTTGCCACCCATCCATCTTAACATTCTCATCTCTGCTATGCTTAACTTACCTATATGACAATTCTTAACTGCCCAACACTCCGTGCCATACATCATTGCCGGTCGTATTACTATCCTGTAAAATATTCCTTTAGGCTTTAAAGGAATCCATCGATCACATAACACTCTGGATGCACCTCTCCACTTCATCTATCCCACTTTAATCCTCTGAGAGACATCATCTTCTATATCTCCTTCCTTAGTAATGAATCATCGTAGACAGCTAAAGTAGTCACTTTGCGGAATCTACATTTCCTCAACTTTCACCTCCTCATTATCTGTCCCAGAGTTGCTAAAGTTACATGTCATGTACTCCATCTTCATTTTATTTGTCTTAAAATCTTTTGATTCCAAGGTTGATCTTCGTAATTCCAGGTTGGCATTAATTCCATCTTTTGTTTCCTCCACCAATACAATGTCATCAGCAAAAAACATGCACCAAGGAATCTCTTCTTGGGTCTCTTTGGTTAACTCATCCATTATAAGCACAAACAAATAAGGGCTTAAAGTTGATCATTGATGTAACACAATAGTAATTGGGAATTTACCATGACCCCCATGATTCTTACACTAGTCACCCCTCCATCATACATATCTTTAATTATGTCCACGTATTTACTTGAAATATTTTTTCTTCGGAGCACATGCCAGATTAAATCTCTAGGGACTTTGTCATAAGCTTTCTTTACGTCAATGAAGACCATAGGGATATCCTTCTTGCTCTCTCTAAATCTTTCCATGTGTCTCCTAAGTAGCTTCTGTTATGGATCTTCTTGGCATAACCAATTGGTTCTCCGAGATAGTGGTCTCTTATCTTTGTGTGTTTTAATAACCCTCTCCCATAATTTCATAGTATGACTCTATAGTTGTTGCAACTTTGGATATCGCCTTTACTTTCGTAAATTGGGACTTGAATGCTTCTCCTCCGTTCATCTAGCATTCTCCTGAGACACATAATCTTATTAAACAGCTTAGTTAACCAAGATAAGCCACAGATCCCTAAGCTCTTCCACACTTTTATTGGGACCCCATCTGGGCCTTGGAGCCTTCATCTTTCTTAGTTCTTCTTTTACTTTAAAATCCTAATTTTACGTATATACCTCCGATAGGCCAATATGTGTAGTGCCTTCTTCCGATCCACTATATCTCGGATTGGTTTCACTAAGTAGACTGCAAAAATAACTATTACATCTCTCCTTGATGTCCGCCCTTACTAGTGCTCTACAATCACCACTTTTAATACATCTGACATGGTCGAAATCTCTACTCATCTGTTCCCTCATTCTAGCTATCTTATAGACATCGGATTGGTTTCACTTCTTTGCCCTTGCTTTCCCTTCTAGCAAATTTATACCTTTTTAGGTATTCTACATCCTTAGTCCTTTGCCATGTCCTGAAACAAGCTCTCTGAGTCTTGATGGTTGCCTAGACCTCATCATCCCACCACTAAGTCTCCCTAGGGGCATGGCAAGTAAATCGAATGGGCAAGATCTCATTGAAATCCTATCCACAATGCCATGTGTAAGTTATATAGTACATCAATGTAATATTTACTAGAACATACATAACAATTAAGTGTAACCAAAAACTCCCAATTGAAGGCCCCGTGGGTCTCGGGTTGGTTTTTTAGGAGTGTTTCCTTGAGTACGTTTTGTATTGGGATTGGGGTAAGGCGGGTTACGTCCCCCATTTGTATTGCTTATTTGATTTAATAAAATTCTAGGGGCCAGCCCAGGTCCCAGATAATATTCAGGTTTAAAAAAAATAATAACTCCCAATTAAAGTAGATAATTAGGCATTAGTCCCTCCACAATACAATGTCACATCATAGATTATAGGGCATTATCTATTTATTATCAAAACCCCAGTCTATGGGAAATACTATTACAAAGATGCTATAGTTCTGACTGGACCTTGTGAGGACAATGACATGGAGAGGGTTCGCCATGTGGCATCCACTTCATCCCTCTTTGGGGAGAAGAGACAGGTGTATTGAATGTTGGAGTCGCCACCTAGAGGAGGGTCTAGGATTCATGATGTAAATGTAATGACTCACATATAACGCCCGTTTGGGGACTCATCGGTCCATTGTTGGGCATTTCCTTGGGAGGGGGCCTCTATTCTCCTTTACCAAGGGAGGTTTGCTTCAACAAGAGGTGCACAGGGACTGTGGCTGTGATCATGCCGGAATCTGGTTTCTTTATTTTTTGATTCTATGATGAAGAAGATAAACTGCGCATGCTTGAAGGTGGTTTGTGGTTTATTCAACGTAAACCGATTGTGATTCGGTTGTGGTCGCCTTGTATCAACTTGGCAAACTTTCGCGCGCTGTCCTCTATTCTTATCTAGATAATCCTTTCAGGGCTCCCCTTTCACCTATGGTCTTAAGGGGCCTTAAGAGTCATTGGAAGCAACGTGGGTACCCCCTTTACTCTGATAAGTGGACTAAAACAAAGGAGCGGCTTTCCTACGTTAAGATCTGTGTAGATGTCTCTGCAAAGGCTGAGTTAGTAGAGTCAGTTGAAATCCCTGAGGAAGGTGGAAGGGTCTTCTCTAAACTAATATTTGATGATTGGAGACCCTCTAGATATTTTGTTTGTTCATCCTTTGGGCACACTCCCTCCCAATGTACAAAGAATTTTATTTTATGGTTCTATCCCAGCCACTGATAGTGCTCTTGAGAAGTTGGGTAACAATGGGTTCAAGATTGCGAGGCAGAGGCGTCGTAACAAGGCTCATGGTGATCTATCTTCTTCGTCTGGCCTGCCAGGGCTTGCTATTACTTCTGAAGTGCGTCTATCGCCGTTAATGGGGACTTGCAGTGGTATTCCGATTTTGGCGAGCGTCGTCTCTGTCTTGGAAAGTGAGGATACTAGTGTGGGGGACCCAACCGTGGCATGCGTTGAGGAGAGGGCTGATGGAGAGCTAGAAGTAAGACCTTTGAGTCCTTCCACCAACCTAGTGCATGCTTCACATGCTACTACAGTTACAACTTTGGGTAACTACAATAGGTTTAATGTTCTTGATCCTTTGGAAGAGGCTTTTCAGTCTCTTGGCACTTCTGGTGATTCTGAAATATATCAGACTGTAATGGATGTTGCTTTTGGAAAGAGAGCAAGCAATTTGGGGGATTGTGCTGATATTCATTTTGCCTCTAAAAGTGGACAAAGTCTTGACCCTGAAGTCAATCCCATACCTACTAACACTAGTGGTCCCCCTCCCCCTATCTATAGTTGTTCACCTTTGCTCCCTTCATTGAATTCCCTCATTTCTGTTGGCATAGAGGGCCCAGTTAGTCATGTAGAAATTGCTCCTTAGCCCTCGAGGCTTGTTGATGATGTGATTCCCTACATATCCTCCATCGTCTCAAGGTGTTGTCAACAACCCAGCCAACGATGAAGAAGTGACGATCCCAAGAGATATTGTGTCGTCAATAGTCAAACTTTTACTAAGGGAAAGAAAAGACAGGGTAAGAAAGGAAAAAAAAAACATCAAGTAATCGTTGAGGAGGACGAAGGAGGGGAGGCCCCTCATCGGATGGAGCAAGATCTCTCGGTGGGTTGGAATTAATTTTTATTTTGGGGGGAGCATCATCTCCCATTGCAAAAAGCAAAAGATATTGGCATTATTGGTAGGGTTATTGCGTCGTTTTGGATCGGGAGTATCCTTCCTTAGATTCTAATCAAAGTAGGAGTTGGGTGATCGCTCTCATTCCCCCCTATAACCCTAATGGGAAGAAAGTCAACTTTATATATAGGTGATTGGTTGTTTGGGTTTGACTATGTCATTTTGTTCATCTATGAGTGATCCCCCTTCAGCTTGATTTGGTTAGGTTGTCCTTTGTTTTGTTGTGGAGCTTTCTCTTTGTATTCTTTTTTCTTCTTTCTTTTTTTTTTTTTATTTTAGAGGGGAGAAAGATTCTCTGTTCGTATTTTAATATATTTTTCATTCATAAAAAAAAAAAATGGTATTAGGCACCCTAGTCTGTCCGGACTTGTTGGTCTTTCTATTGTTTAACTAGGTAGAGTTATAATATGCTTTTGGGTGAGAATGTAAAATATCCAAAAAGAGAAAATAAAAATAAAATACAAGAAGAGGTAAGGAAACATATCTGGAAGCTTGGCTGCATGGTAAGCTTAGTATACATAACGTAAAAGAATTAAAAACTACATCATGTGAAGCATAAAATGATGACAATAGCTAGGCAGAGCAAGACATTGAGAAATTATGAGGAATATTTGATAAAGTATAAGGGGCGATGGGAATACAATAGAAAGACTAGGACCCAAATTACATGCATGTTATGCAGGAAAATTAAGACATAGGAACATGGAGAAACTCAGAAACATATAACATGACGCATGATTCATGAATGAATGAATGTAGGAGAAATAGATCAAAACATCATGATGTCAAGCATGCAAGACTTGAACTAAATAGAAAGTGCATGAGAAGAGACGAAAAGGAAGATATGAGACATAAAAACGCATGAAAGATTCATTGTATGAATGAAAATAGGGGAGTCTTAGACTATAAAGGATGGGGTTATGAATAGAAATAAGTATGCAATCAAAAACAACAAGTGTGTGTGATCACCATCTAGATAGATGGGATCACATGCTACTAGGAGATGCAAAACAAATAAGAGAATAAGCGGCAAATCCAGCAAAAACAAGCAAAGAAATAGAGATTTACCTACTTGGTAGTAGTTCAAACCAGAAGAAGTGGAGGCTTCCCCTCATGACTTAGGAGATTGGTACGTAGAGATAAAATCACCGATAGTGATGACTTTTCTTGTCTCTCTTCAAATATCACTTCGTTGTCAAGTACCGAAATCACTAAGTATGATGACGTCAAGCTATGAACTTGAAACTTGAAGTCTAAAGACCAAGTAGTGAACTCAAGTGGCAAAGGTTATTGAGAAATGGACTAGTTAAGGACCAAGCAAGGACCAAAGACCAATTGAGTTGGGAACCTCGTCAACGTGAAAGAGGATGTATTTATAGTTGTAGAAGGGTGTGTGCACTCTCAAATTCATATTAAGAAGTTACGTTTGATCCAGATCGTCGATGAGGCATCGAAATGGGTGTCTTTGTATCAACAGTAGGTGTTTGTAAAAGTAATGGACAATGAGGTGTGGACAGGTGGTTTGTTGCCAAAAGAGGAGTTACTTGGGGCCTAAAGAAGCCAAAATATGCATCCAAATTGCCAAAATTGAACTTGGGCGCGAAAGAAAGTGAAATTGGAGCTAAACTTGACAAGTTTGGACTTCTCGGATTTGTACAGGGTTGACATTGAACTAAGGTCAAGTCGATATCGAAGAGGGGTTAGGTCGACATCGAGCTGCTGCTGATGAACAACTGTCGATATTGGTGGAAGAGCCTTAGGTGTCGGCATGAATATTCAAAATTTCAATGGAGGATTGACAATAGAAAGGCTTTGTTCGACAGTCAACAGGGATGGGTCGATGTCAACTCGGGGTCTTACAGTGTCGGCCCTAGTTTTGGTGTCGACAGAAAGGATTTGGGCTATTTGGCCTGGGTTTTGTGTTGGGCTAGGCTGGTTACAAGGAGTCTGGGTTAGGGCTAGCCTTTCCAGGGGATCTTGGAGGGCTCTGAGGCTTTGGTTTTGGCTCCAATAAGGTTTAAATGATTGATGGATGGATTCAGACAGTGCACACTTGCGCTACATCAACAGATACATCAAAGTTATGCCTTGGAGGATGTTCATCATCGTCATGGGAAGCCTCTGGGAGGAAGGACAAAATGAGGTGTCTACAGACCTTTAAAACCTTTCTAAAAATATTTGTGAAAATAAATATTAATATATAATATTAATTTTTGAAACTTATAAACCATTGTACCAAAATTTCATCATATCCAAATTTTTGTCCAATCAATTACAATCATTCTCTTTCTTTGATATTCTCCTAATTAGGGTAGTGGATTCTATGTTGGGCATCTCTTTTGAATACATCCAAACAATATGAATCCAGTACACCGATGTAATTAGGGAGACATCAACCATTTGTGGACCAAAATTTACAATGCGTAACCGCATTGATAAGGACCCCATAGGTCAAGGGACCGATCGTACACTATAGACGAGAATTTCATTCGAAATTAATAAATTGATAGTAACGCTAATGTGGAATTCTTGTATGATCTGATTCAATGTAGATTCGCACTTGTGCCCTAGAATCTTCATTTTTAGGTACATATATACAATACGAGAGCCATAAGAACAGGGTGTCCAGTCTCATCCCTAATCCAATAGTTTTAAATTAAAACTTAAAGACTATCAAAACCCATAATTAAATCAAAATTTAATTTAAATAATTAGATTTAATGGACACACTTTCAACAAGAAGTAGACACCAAGTCCCTCCTTGTGCATTTCTTTTCTATTATTTTAGTATTAGTTAGTGATCCGGCTCAGTGAGTCCTTTCTTCTGTAATGAACTGTTGGCGCCAACAGTCCTAAATTTTGACTTCGTGGACCGAGTATAAAGGAGCGGGCTCAACGGGAAGAGGATAGTACCATAAGAGAAGCAAGGAGGACAACATGTTTTAAATATACAACAAGAATTCTGGCAATGCAATGTAGTTGGACCCTAATATCGATCGGAATGAATCAACCTTTCCATGGAGGTAAAGCTTTGCCTGCTAGCCCACTCCTCCCCTCTCTTGTCACCTACTTGTGTGCCAACCTAAATGCAAAAAGGGAATAAAAAAATGAAGAGGGACATCTACAGTTTTGTGGTTAAATGATACAATTACATTAAACCACCATGTGATTCACAATAGCTCATATCCATTTATATTTCATTGTGAAATGCTGCCACCATGCATTGATAGAAATTTAAAATAGAAGATTGAGAAGAGATACCGAATATAGCTTGCCAAGAATAGAGGCTTTTATCGTCTCAACGGCACGTCAAGTGCATAGCCTGATGGACAACACGTAGCAAAAGTGAATCGGATGGTTAAAATTTAAAAGCCAAATTCACATCCCTAACCCGATCCAACCCGCATTGTCTCTCACGCCCATAGTTAGCAAAACCAGGAACGGCAAATCAACGGAATATTATGGTACTGGTTTTAAACGGTAAAAACTTACAAACGGATGGTCAAATAAAAAGGAAAAAAAAAATAGAGTGGTAAAAAAGGAAAACGGACGGTACGGGTTTTAAACATTTATATTTTAAAAAAAAATGGAACAAAAAAAAAATGACACTATTCTCATATAAATTGAGGAATTTTTATTTGAAATACATGCTTCTAATTTCGGTATCTGTCCATTGACCTTGAGTTGAAAGTGATACCATGAAAAATGTAGCCTTTCGAGTCATCTTTACGATGGTGAAAGAATCAGGCCGATCAGAGTTTGGGAGAGAGAGATATGGTCACTTAAGTCCAATGTCTTTAAAAAACGCCAAAAAAACAGAAAAGTGTTGTAAATACGTTTGAAACAGGAATGCTTGCCGTTTGCCATTTTTTCCGTATGTTTGGGAAGCATACTACAAAATGTGTTTAAAATGGTTAAAAACTGGAACGCGTTTTTGCTAACAGTGCTCACCTCTCCCTCTCTCAATAGCGGAGCACCATGCACGCTCTCCTCTCTCTCCCTCATTGCCGGAATGTTCCAACGGCAATGGCGACAGCAATGGCTACGACAAGAGCCTCTTTCAGAGATTCTTCAAGCGAGCTGCGAAGAGCTACAGAGAGAGGAGACTCGGCTATTTTTAAAGCCATTTCTCAAGAATAGCTTCAAAGGGCTCCTTCACTGAGGAACGATGACGGTCGATCCCGTCTTCACGTCGCCATGGCGTCTTGTCATTCCCTGAAGTCTCTTTTTGGGTTTCTTTCTTTCGGGTTCTCATTAGCCCATATAAGAATTGAACGAGACATTGATACTGTTGGTTTGAAACCAATGGTGCGGTGGAAACGGATCGAAGAACATCGCTTTTGCATTCATATTCGAAAAACCACAGTGAACCAAAAATAACTTGAAAAAGTTCAGTTACCTTAGAGCCGCAATTGAAGCTCCTCCTCCAGATAATAGTTCTTCCACACTGAAGCAAGAGGTGGATTGACTTGATCAACACTTTGTAGCCGTCAATCGTCCGCAAAACAAAGTAGAGCACCAATCACCAATTTCTTGGGTTTCACAAAACCCTTGCACACACTCACACCTAACAAGAAAAGAGGAGAAAAAGAAAAGGCTTGGGAGAGAGAGGGAGAAACTCCAAAATCGAGGAGCTCTCCTTTCTCCTCCTCCTTTTATAATTTGTGATCCCTTTTGGGATCCTAGCTTGGCAAAGGTCACTTTCTAAAATTGAAACTTTCCAAATTACCTTTCTCAAGATGGTTTCAAAAAACCAAAGTGTTGCTAAGTTGGTGAAATTCTCCACTTTTTAATTTTTTGTAACACCTTTGCTTCCATAATGGGAAGATGTAGAATCTAAAAGGGATTGCTGTAATTTCTTTAATTATGGTCAACCATATAATCTAATTATATTTTATTTATTATCATAAACAAAAAGATAATTAATCAATTGAATATTTCCAAATATTGTCATGCACAATTAAACTCTTTAATTTGCATATAAAACCTTCCACTAATCTAATATCACATAATGAGCTATAGGGCATGTAATTAAATACTGCCAATCCCCTAACTCATTGTACAAGTCCATTTTAGAGATTCTGTGATTGTGATCGGATGCTCGAAAAATATTTTAAACAAATTTAACTACATAAATAATTATTTTTTATATTACAAAATAGTTTTGTAAATAATTTACAAAAATGACATTGGTACCAGATTTCTATCCGATCCATCACAGACGTTCTCTCTCCTTGATATTCCTGTATTAACTATAGTGGATTCCATGTTGAGCATCTCTTTCATTAACAATGCGTGATCACGTGTCCAGTGCACATATATATAGTCCATAAGATGTAACCATTGGCTTAGCAAAACAAGTGATCCAACACTGCAACGAATAGGATAGGTCAAAGGTCAATCGACGGGTATGAATCTCGTTCTCAAACAACTGGTAGTAGCACATGCGAGATTCTTATCAGATTCTTTTCTATATACACACAATTTGTACCCACATTTATGCACCAAAAACTCATTTCTGGTAACATACAATGTGATGACCATATGAACAGGATATCTGGTCCTATCCCTAGTCGAGAACCGTTTTGGGTGAAAACCTATAGAACAACTTACAAGCCCAATAAAATATATGCCATGCGTAAAAAAAAAATAAACACTTTATTAATTAAACTGGGTTTGATGGACACATATCCAACCGATACATCCATAGCAGACAATATCTTCACAACCTATTTCCATGAATGTAATCGATTTTTAATTTGTCAATTGTAGACCCAAAACCCTCTCATCAGGAAGCGAACCATAAATATTAGATTTAAAATAAAAAAAACCCCTTTCCTTTAAAAAAAAAGGAAACGACATGGACGGAACTTTAACATGTAGTGGGCATACCAATCTTCACTCTTCTGAAGTATTTTTCTATAAGGAAGATTTAGCAAATACTAATTTTTTTGCAGAGATATACTAAGCTAAAAAAGGAAGAGGAAAGGGGGGGGGGGGGGGAGGGAAGTTGACATTAAACACTAAAGAGATTCTAGAAACCTAATCTAAGAGAAGCCCTTTGCAGCTTGCTTGAAGAATCTTTGGGAGAGGCTCTTGTGCCATCATTGTCACCATCGTCGCTGAAAAACTGCGGCAGAGAGAGAAGAGGGGCATGGGGCTCCTCTGTAGTGCAACACAGTGTGTAGCGCATGAACACACAGCCCAACAACCCACCTATGTGTTGGGCTGCATGTCTGTGTGCTGTAGATCATCGAATGGTGCGCTACATGCTGTATCGCGCTATAGAAAACCCAAATCCAAGGAGAGGGTGTGTTGCTATTGAGAGAGGGAGGCATGAGAGATGTGTGAGAAACGATATCCGATCGGGTTAGGGAAGTGGATTTGGATTTTCAATTCACTTTTGCCATGTGTTGTCCATCAAGTCGTAAACTTGATTTAAGTGCACTTGTGGATCGTGCACTTGAGATGATAAAAAATCCCTAAACTTTCTACAAAAAACGACTAGAGGCTATAGCTATATTCGGCTGCTATTCCTTCCCTACTAGTAAAGGAAAAACTTTTTAGGATGGTGAGACAAAACCACGGCGTGGCATGCACTGATGCACATGTTGGGAACGTAAATTTCCCGTACTCATTAATAAATTAATCACCACTATCCTACCATTAACATTAATCATGACATTCTTCTCGAGGGTCCAGTCACAAATCCAAATTATAATACATCTGCTCGTAATTCACCTTAGCGACATCCACATCTATATATTTGGTCAATACTTTACTACTACTTCCAAAGAGGAGAATCTAATTTATGTCCAACAATAATTGGCTCGCAGTATCCTTCACATCCTGATCTCCTAATGTCTTCTTGGACCACTGCAGTTCTCATAGCAGTACTGCTTGGAGGGCTCTGGTATTTATCGATCCATCTCCAGCATGAATCAAGAAGGGCCAAGCAACGAAGTAATGAACATGGACTACCGCCGGGCCCTCGGGGGATTCCGATTCTTGGCAATCTTCTCATGTTGGGTGATCTCCCTCACCGTACCCTACATCAAATGGCCCAGAAATATGGACCCATCATGTACATCAAGCTTGGCCTCGTGCCAACTGTGGTGGTATCATCCGCTCAGGTTGCGGAGTTGTTCCTCAAGACCCATGACACAGTCTTTGCTAGAAGCCCTTACGCTATGGCTACCCAGTATGTGTTTTATGGGAACAAAGGCCTGCTTTTCGCACAATACGGTACATATTGGTGCAACATGCGGAAGCTGTGCACCATAGAGCTGCTAAGTGCAACAAAGGTTGATTCATTCAAGCAGATGAGAAGGGAGGAGTTGGGCCTACTTGTTGGATCTCTTAGGGAGGCTGCTGAAGCTGGTGCAGTGGTTGATGTGAGTGCTAAGGTGGGATCGCTGATTGAGGATATGACCTTTCGGATGCTGATTGGTAACAAGCTCGATAATTTCCACATAAAATCAGTTTTTGGCGAACACGACAACCTTCTGGGGACTTTTAACTTGGCCGATTTCATTCCCTATATCGGAACACTTGACCTTCAGGTAATTTTATCTCCATTACATATTAGGGAAAAAGAACGCTAACCAGTGCTGTGTGTGGGCATGTACCTGTGCCCAGACACAGCCCGACGCGAAAAGACCGCCACAACCCCCAAGAAAGATCCACGGGTGCGACATTCTTTGGTGCCGGGCTTTGTCTGGGCGCAGGGACACACTCACACACAAAGCACCGATAAGCGTTTCTTTTCACTATATATTAATAGTATCTTATAAAACAGATTAGGTTATCATTCACTGCAATCGTAATTGAAGGGAAGTAGTTCTCTGTCTGGGACAGAGAACTGTTTCCCAAAATGGGAAAAGACCTCTGTTCGGAAGTGTGGCCTATGCTAGCACTCCAATGTGTCTATCTCTCTCCTCCTCAAAACAAGGGGTCAGAGGTGTCTTTTCATATGGGGAGGAAAGAGAAAGACACATGGGAATGCTGGCGTAGGCCACACTCCCAAACAAAGATCTTTTTCCCATATTTTATCTGTTAAAGATAATCTTTGTGCCTCGATCTACCATGTCTGGTGGGAAAGGAGTAAACTTAGATGGACGTCCATCCCCCATTCTTATAACCAGATTAGGAGTACTATTGTGTTTGACATCAGATCTAAGGTTGACCACCTTCATGCCTCGGATACTAATTTCTCTAATAATCGGCATATTGTTTCTTCTTGGGGTCAGATTAAACTTTGTTAGCCTCCTTTGATTTATTCTTTCTAGGGCTCAGCCTCTTGTTCCCTTTGGACTGCCTTATTTAGTTTCTCTTCTTTCCTTTAAATAAATTCTTTATTCATAAAAAAAACAAAAAAAATGAACAGGAGATTGTTAAAAACCTATTAAAACTTTTATATATTAAGCTACAAGAATGATATTTCACTCTCTTAAGAGAATCTAATAGCATTGGCCCCTTTTTCTTGGGCCCTATTAAGTTGTGGATTCATCTTATTTTGATTTGTTAGGGTCTTTCCCATAGTTAGCCTTCTAGATTCTTCTCCTGTATTTTTTTTTTAATTTTTTTAATATATATTTATATTCACCAAAAAAAAATTATACTTCACTATTTTGGGTTGCCACCTCAATATTGTCATGGAATTTGAAAGAAAAGCTATCTAATCCAGCATTGTTAATTAGGGACTAGCTCGACGCATGAAGGAAATTAGCAAAGTCTTTGATGGGTTTTTGGAGAAGATCATTGATGAGCACATAAACAATCCTAAAGACAACCAAAAGGACTTTATTGATGTGATGTTGTCTTTGATGGTGGAATCAAAACATATACAAGCAGAAGAAGAGTGCTACATGATCGATCAGACTAGTATAAAAGGAATCATTTTAGAGATGATTTTTGGTGCAATAGACTCATCAGCTGCCACAGTTGAATGGGCCTTCTCAGAACTCTTAAGGAATCCTAAGGTGATGGAAAGGCTCCAAGAGGAGTTGAGGAATAAAGTTGGCATAGATCGGCTAGTTGAGGAAGAGGATTTAGTTAAGCTGGAGTACTTGGACATGGTTGTGAAGGAAACCATGAGGATTCATCCTGTTGCTCTGTTGCTAGCTCCCCATGAGTCCTTGGAAGACATAACAATCAACGAATACCATATACCCAAGAAGTCTCATGTGATTATAAATGCTTGGGCAATTCAAAGGGACCCTAAATTATGGTCGACTTATGGTGATGCTGAAAAATTCTTGCTTGAAAGATTTATAGAAACTAATATTGACATCCGCGGACGTGATTTCCAACTTATCCCATTTGGATCAGGTCATAGAGGATGTGCTGGTATAAATCTAGGACTAACAGTTGTGAAACTAGTACTTGGACAATTGGTACATGGCTTCAATTGGGAGTTACCTAATGGCATGTCACCTGACGACTTGGACATGACTGAGAAGTTTGGCCTATCTGTTCCAAGAGCCAACCATCTACTTGTTGTTCCAAGTTATCGCCTCAGCCTTAGTGGCAACAATTAGTAAGAAGTGTGCTGGCCTGCTAGTATTGTAATCCTATTTAGATTTGTGAGTGCTTTTGCTTCGAGTTGTCTCTATGGACGTATCTTATGTTTCCTTATCGCAGTGTGATTTTATGTAATTAGTTTTCCTAGTAGAAGTCTGTGTCTTGATTAGGGTTACTTGTGCTGATATATATATAATCTCTTGTAAACAATACACATATACAATAAAAATAATTTTGTTCTAGAATGGTGTTATTCCCAGGCCGACATTGAGAAGGGTGGTGAATCAATGTTCTTCAAAAGTTTCTCCCACTAATAACCTCTGACCCACTGCACATAGTGTCATTGTACTGAGTTCTTCTCATCTTCTTGGATTCCTTTCATTGTAGATGTGAAGAGGGACCAGAATGAATTCTATCATCCTGTGAGGACAATGACTTGGCATGGGATCGCCATGTGTCCTCCACCTTATCCCTCTTTGCGGGAAAGAAGAGGTGAAAGTATATGTAGTAGTCGCCACCTAGAGGAGGGTCTAGGATCCAAATTTGTAATGTAATGACTCTCACAAAAACTTCCTTCTGGGGACAAATGGTCCGTTGGTCTGGGTACGGGTCAAGTTACGGTCTGGGGAAGGTATTAGGCACCCCAGTCCACCCGGACTTGCGAGTCTTTCTATTACTTGGTAGGGTAGGGTTATAGAATGCTTTTGGGTTATAATGTTAAATACATCAATAATAAAAATAAGGGGGTGAAATACAAGAGAAGATGAAGAAACATATTTGGAAGTACGGCTGCATGGCAAGGGTTAGTATACAGGGGAAGCAAAAAAACAAACTCTACATAGCCTACGTTATCTAAGCATGATCATCACTGAATTAAGCATGGGAACACGAAGACTAAACATTTATGGCATGACAATGAGCATTCAAAACTAAAAGTAAGGATGCATGAGAAGAGTGTGCAGGGCATATGAATACATGTAAAACTCAAAACATGAATGTAAGTAGGAGGAGTCTTAGACTACAGGGGATGGGGACCATAGATTAATGCATGTATGCAACAAAAATACAACAAGGGAAAGCGTGTGATCACCATCTAGAAAGCTGGGGTCATACTCAACTGGATATGCAAGTATGATAAAAGCAAGCGGTAATTTTAACTAAAACACGAAAGAAAGAAGACTTACCTAGTTGAAAACGGATGAATAACCAGAGATGTGGAGGTTTTGCTTTTGTGACTCAGGGGATTCATACGTGGAGCAAGTTTCGCCGCTTGTGATGGGTTCTCTTGTCTCTTCATGGGAGACACTTCGTTGTCAAGTACCAAAATCACCAAATTGATGACTCTAAGCTATGAACTTGAAGTCTCAAGTATGAATACTCAAGAGGCTATAGTGGAAAATAGACTAAGGCCAAGTGGAGGACCAAAGACTATTGAAGGGGGTGTTGGACTTGTGTGTGTCCATCAAACCTGGTTCGGTCCGATTTGGTCTGGTTCAACCCGATTTCACTTTGTATTGAACTTTTATACATTTTAGTTTAATATTATCACATGCGATATAAATTTTTTGAGCATTATGTGTCCGTAAGTTTTACTTAAAATGGTAGTCACGACTAGGGTTTGGGCTGGGCACCCTTATCATATGGTCGTCGCATTGGGCATGCCTAGACATGTCATGTTAGGGTACGAATGCAAGTACTCACATGTTTGATGTGTGTATTGGCGAAGAATCTAATTTGTCGATTCCCTCATGTATTATTGCCAGATGTAGGAAGGGATAGACATGTGCTATCGACACCCTTAGCCTGAGGGAACCCTGTCACTGCAAAGTGTGATCGTATTCTTTGGTTAATCAATGACTGAGACTTAAGCGAGTCAAAGCTGGTGTTCTGGGAATGCGTGAACACTTTATGAGTGAAGGAGTTACTCAACATGGTCATCACTTCCCGATGGGATAACACCAAGATTGAGATTGTCTGTGTATGGTCGGATCGGAATTTGGATCCAGTACCGTTTTGGACATGGTTTTGCAACAATCTATTTTACAGAAAATCATAGATTATATATGATTATTTGAACAAAGTGTTTTATCAAGTTTTACGGGACCCGATCGGATGCACAAACACTCTTATATACACATGTACTATAGATTGGGGTTTGGCAATACATGTGTACATGCCCTAGATTCCATAATGATGGTGTTAATTAGTGGGGGGGGGGGTTGTATATGATAATTTGTTATCATATAGGGAGTTATTTAAAATTTGCTAAATTAATTGGTTCTTTATTTAATTAATGGATATGATGCTAATTATAATTATCCATAAATTTTAAATGAAGTAACTAATTAATACTTTCCTTATTAGATTCTGTTTCTTCACCTTTTTGAAGCACTTTAAGTTTAAACAGAACTGCCAAACAAAGAGAGAAAGAAACTCAGACTCTCACAGGGATTAAAGTAATTCATCCAGGGTTTTAATTAAAACCCTAGCATTATAAATAGGACCAAAACGTAGAGGGGGAGGCAGTGCTCCACGTTTTCTGCCTGGCCCCCTCTCTCCTACGTTTTGGTCTCTCTCTCTCCCTCTTGTGATCTCTCTTCTTCTTCTAGTTTCTCTCTACTACTATTGAGAGTTAGGGTTTGAGAAACCCAGATCTGTGCTGAAGAATTGGAGAGCATCTGGGATTAGCTTGAAGAACCTTGGTAGCACCATTGGAGGTTCAGATATATTTACTTGGAGTGCTCATTGGAGGAAGAACCATTGTCTATTGGAGGAGCAACACTTGAGGCTCACCAGGTTAGTAATTCTTTATTGATTCCTCCTATTATTAATTATTAAATATTCATGGGATGCGAAAGAAACCCGAATTGATTTATTTTCACTGTGCATTCGGGTATGGGATGGATCCCTCTTTCCATATGATGGATTAGAGATGAATTTTCTCCTACTATTTTGAGTTCCATAATTGTATAGGACACAAAACAGTAGGGCAGGGCATTGGCTTGATAGACCAAACCCTAATTGGGATGCACCAGGGTTACCATGGGCGACCATGGAAAACCCTAAAATTTAAATAGGGCACCCATGGGCCACCATGGGCTAACCCAGGGCGTGCAAAACCCTAATTGCTTTGATATTAGTTTACCATGATGAACCATTATGATCCCATGGACCGTAGTTTGACCTACAATGTGGTATCACAGCCACCTTTTCCACCCATGAATATCAAATAATTAATGGTTAATATAATTATGAGTGAGATGCAAGTTTCAAATTCTTAATTGAATTTGCACATGGGTGGTTATATGGTTATTGTAACAACCTTCCCATGTGCACATGGGTAGTTACAAGGTTGTTAGAAGCAACAACTTACCCATGTGATGATGGACTTGGTAGTTAGTTTTTATTCCAATTATTGAAACATGGTATCCAAGTGGGGATGTGATAAATATTTTTTATTTAAAATTTTAATCATGGTTATGTGGGAGGGGGGGAGCACACGCTGCCAAGCCTCTGCGCACGCCCTCCCCTTTTCCTTGCCCTTTTGTGCAACCCACTTGCGGGTTGCAGCCTGCAAGCTGCTGTCTGTGGGCTGCGGCCTACAGGCTGCTGTCCGTGGGCTGTGGGCCTGTGGGCTGCGCAGGGGGTGCATGTGGCCTGCCCAATGCAGGCTGCATACACCCCCTTGATTCCCCTCTAGTTTTTTAATAAAAAAAAGAAAAGGAGTTACTTTTTTCAAAATAGTATTTTATTTTGTTTTGTTTTTTGGAGGAAGTTGATGGGTGAAGGGATCTCTCCCTCCACCCACTTGCAATTAAAATGAGATTTTAATTTTTAAGGACTTGGATACATGTTATCACATGTGATGTGGTGGTTCAATGATTGAAGGAATCCATGTTTTTTGTTTACTTACTTTAATGATGCCCATACATGAAATTATGTTATAATGTGATTATGGGAATGACATTCTAATAAAATGGATGCCTTTTGATGTATGTGATCCATGGGGTTATGGGTGGATTTGATGCTTCTCTCTCTTTCTCTCTCTCCCCCTATCTTTTTTATAAACAAATGTATTCCACCCCATGGGCAGCTCAAATGGTAGGTTGGTTTCTCCATGCTGGGTTTCTCTATTATGGAAAAGAAAGTGTATAGAATTTTTCCTAGGTTTCCATTATAATTTTAGAGGAGATAGGACTCCCAGAGCATGTTGATGGTGATCCATATATGGCGCTCAAAGCTTATGGAGATGCAAGTCACCTACTTTGAAGACGTGATCGGGTGGAGGAGGTGATCGAGACGTGGCATCCATGGCATGATTAATGCACCCAAGTTATTAGTTTTATTTTTATTGGGAGGGTTCTTTAATTGTTTCTGATAAAAATGCCGCCATCCCATAATCACTATGAATTAATGTTGATTAATTATGTTGTTTAATTCCATCCATTATATGTGAGAGTTGATTTATCCCTCTTTGATAATAATACATGTATGATATGGACTAGTCTAAGTAAGTAGAGATGTCCATCGCCTTCTATTGAAGATAAATATAGAAATTGTGTGATATGACCCTGCATAAGCCGACAGGACATTGCCAGGACCTCTGTCACACGATTATCTATATTTACCTGTATCAAGATACGTTAGGGTATGATAGTGAGAGGGTACTGCGACAGTGGGCCATCTTTCATGATTCCATGATTCTAACTAATGTAATAGGTAAGTACATGACTTGGATGTATGTCAGTCGATAGATCTGAACATGACACCCAGGTGGCCAAAAATATTGGAAGCCCATAAAGTGGACAGCTTAGTCCACACTACCACGGTGTGTATAATGACTCTCGACAGGGTAAGTTATGCATGCAAGGGTTGTGGGTATCCAATTCATCTTTTGGGTTAAGAGGGAGACCCAAATCATGAAAGATCATTGATGTGTGACAATATTGACGCCATGTACCTCTCCGCCAACCTCGTTTTTCATGCACGTACTAAACACGTGGAAATTTATTTCCACTTGTTTGTGATCGTGTTGCTCAATGGCGACTGCAGGTTCAGTTTATTTCCACTAAGGATCAACTGGCGGATACGTTTACCAAGGCTCTTGGTACTGCACGTTTTCAGCTACGAAGATTCGCTTGCTAGAATCTCCACCTTGAGGGGGTGTATTGAGGATATATTGGAAAGGGGTTGCTACTGGAGAATGACCCTGATGATTGTGGCGATGGCAATGTTGATGACCATTTTGAGGACCCGATTTATGACAGCTCAGGGGTTCTCGAAGGGGAAGAAGTGTTCCACGCAGATGTTGGGGAATTCCTCATGATGAGGAAGATTTTTCTCACTCCACGACATGACCAAGGCGATCACTGGCTCCGCAACAATATTTTTCATTCGGCTTGCATAGTCGCAGGCAAGGTTTGTCAGTTAATAATTGACTCAGGGTGTTGCGAGAATGTGATTTCGGAGGCAGCAGTCAAGAAGTTGCAGCTAGAGAAGCAAGATCATCCTCACCCCTACAAAATGACATGGCTGAAAAAGGGTATAGAGGTAATAGTATCGAAACGCTGCCTTGTGTCTTTTTCCATTGCTTCTACCTATTATGATAAGATTTGGTGCGACGTGCTCCCTATGGATGCTAGCCATATTATTCTTGGTCGTCCTTGGCAGTTTGACCATAAGACTTTGCATAATGGTTACAGGAATACTTATTCCTTTATTTATAATGGCAAGAAGATTGTGTTAGCACCATCCAAGGACCCGATCAAGACTTCAATGGCTGATTTGGGTTCCGCAAATTTACTTATATTGAGAGACCTGCGCAGTGCTATGACTGATGTGGATGTAGTATATGTTTTATTGCATAAATCAGCAGAAGGGAACACTCCCACTATTCCTGACAGGGTGAAACCCCTATTAGCTGAGTTTCATGATGTTTTTCCTACTGACCTGCCCATCGGCCTTCCCCCCATGCGGGACATCCAACATCAGATTGATTTGGTCCTGGTGCACCACTGCCGAATTTACCTCATTACAGGATGAGTCCGGCTGAGCATGCCGAGTTACACTGCTAGATTACTGAGTTATTGAACCGAGGCTTCATTCGTGAAAGCCTCAGCCCGTGTGCAGTACCCACCCTGTTAGTCCCAAAAAAAATGATACTTGGAGAATGTGTGTGGACAGCAGGGCAATAAATAAAATCACTGTCAAGTACCGGTTCCCTATTCCCCGCCTTGACGATCTCCTAGACCAACTCATAGGTGCTACCATTTTTTCCAAGTTGGATTTAAAGAGTGGGTATCATCAGATCAGGATTCGTCCCGAGGATGAGTGGAAAACTGCGTTTAAGACGCATGATGGGTTATTTGAATGGATGGTCATGCCCTTCGGGCTATCCAATGTCCGGTCGACATTTATGCGATTTATGACACAAATATTGAAGCCATTCTTGGGGCGTTTTGTAGTGGTTTATTTTGATGACATGCTAATTTTTAGTAAGTCAATTGAGGAGCATTTGTAGCACCTTACAGCCATTTTATCTGTCTTACGGGCAGAGCGCCTATTTGATGAAGCCGAGAAGTGCTATTTTATGGTACCCAAAATTTTATTTTTGGGATTTATTATTTCTGGTGAAGGTATTATGGTGGATGAGGCAAAAATTTAGGTGATCAAGGACTGGCCTACACCAACTTCCATTTTTTATGTTCGTAGTTTCCATGGGCTTGCATCTTTTTATCGTCGTTTTATTGCTCATTTTAGTTCTATTGCTGCTCCATTGACTGCTTGCATGAAAAAAGGGGTGTTCGAGTGGACCGATGCAACCCAACAGAGTTTTGATCACTTGATGGAGAAGCTTATTACAGCCCCAGTACTTGCCTTGCTAAAATTTGATCTTGTGTTTGAAGTTCACTGTGATGCTTTAGGTACAGGTATCAGTGCTGTTCTTAGTCAAGGTGGGCGGGCTGTTGCATTTTTTACTGAAAAACTTAGTGGTGCTAAGCTACGTTACAGTACTTATGATATGGAATTCTATGCTCTTTTCAGCACTCTTGAGCATTGGCGTTCCTACTTGCTTCATCGAGAATTTGTTCTCTACACCGATCACGAAGCACTAAAGCACTTTGCCGGCCAACACAAGCTTAATTCCAGGCATACTAAGTGGGCTGAGTTCTTACAGGAGTTCACCTTCCACATCAAACACAAGGCTGGTTCTCAAAACCAAGTAGCAGACGCACTTAGCCAGAAACGCAACCTCCTTTCCACAATGCACACAACCACTTTGGGGTTCGATTCTTTTCAAGACCTTTATAAAGATGACCTCTATTTTTCCAGATTTGTGCATGAGGCGCAGGCGACAGGTGGTTTGGTTTATAATTTTGTTGATGGGTTTTATTCAAGGGTACTCAGCTGTGCATACTGGACTGCTCCCTCGGCTTGAAGATAATTGCAAATACTCATAATGAAGGACATTTTTGCCGTGACAAGACCCTACAGTTGGTGGCGGTGTGCCAAACTTCGAAGGGGCAAGCAACTAATGCCGGTTTGTATTTACCGCTACCAATTCCCAAGGCCCCTTGGGAGGACATCTCTATGGATTTTGTGCTTGGTTTACCTCGTTCTCAGTGGGGCATGGACTCGGTGTTTGTCGTGGTGGATCGATTCTTGAAAATGGCCCATTTTATTCCTTGTCGGAAAACAATGGATGCCTCCCATGGACTCAATGCTATGTAATTTGGCTATCTTGAGATTGAATAGAGGATTGAATATTGGACTTAAGATTCTATTTTCTATCATGGAGATGACCTCCATTAACGAACCTTGAAGAGTTCTTGTTAAGCCTAGAAGAGCTTATTGTTCGCACAAGGTGATCTAGAAGAATCACCCACCTTCTTCTCCATCGATCCTGCATTATGAATCAACCAGCAGATTACATTGCCTCCTTACCTACGGGTGATGTGGAGACTATTCTCCAACCGGTTGACTTTCCGGAGGAACTTTGTAAATTGGTTAAGGGGTATACTGATTTCTGTATCTACTATCGGTTGTAAGTTCCTTGTTTTTGGCACCTTGGTTGATACGGGGCCTGTCCCGTTTTAGTTAGGGGCCTTCTATTTCCCTCTTTAAGCAAATTTTAAAGAGGTTCTAGGTGACTTCCTGTTTTTCTGTATATTTATTTGGGGAAAGGTTTCGTACACGGTCATGTAAACTGTGTACGTGAGAGGGTCTCTCACAAAAAATTGG